>NW_026288703.1:0-7287 GCF_023373465.1 Oncorhynchus keta | reverse complement strand
GAGGGGCCCAGGGTGAAGGGGCACAGGGTGAAGGGGCCCAGGGTGAAGGGGCACAGGGTGAAGGGGCCCAGGGTGAAGGGGCACAGGGTGAAGGGGCCCAGGGTGGAGGAGCCCAGGGTGGAGGGGCCCAGGGTGGAGGGGGCACAGGGTGAAGGGGCCCAGGGTGGAAGGGGCCCAGGGTGGAGGGGCACAGGTGAAGGGGCCCAGGGTGGAGGGGCCCAGGGTGGAGGGGCCCAGGGTGGAGGGGCCCAGGTGGAGGAGCCCAGGGTGGGAGGGGCCCAGGGTGGAGGAGCCCAGGGTGGAGGGGGCCCAGGGTGGAGGAGGCCCAGGGTGGAGGGGCCCAGAGTGGAGGGAGCCCAGGAAAGCACACACTACCAGTTTGATTTGGAGCCCAGGACTGGACTGATAAAGGCCCTAGTACTCTGTGTACTCTTGTTGATCCCGGTGGACTCTCTTGAGGAATTCTGTTTTTTTGTTCTTGTTTGTTTGTTTTTTTAGGCTTTTTTGTGCTACCTTCCACTTGTGGATTTACCTTTTGTCTTGGAGGATTACCTTTTGTTCTTATGGAATTCCTTTGAGGTTGTGGAGTTACATGTTTTCCTGAAGAACTTCACTTTTTACTTCATTAAATGGACAGCCTCAAGTACTGCAGCTGCCTCATCTTCTGGTTCTGCACAACCGTGGCCAGCTGGTTACTGTTTCTCACTCCGTGAGACCCTGGTTCGTAATCGGGTCCTGACACCCTGTGTTACAAATCATCCAACTTCCTGAGATGAGGCGTACTAGGCACAGCTTCACACTAAACGCTCCCATCGATCTGCCCCCTACACACACGCATGCACGCCTTCCACATACAATCACACACATGCATCACTAACACATGCAGACACACACCACTGAACCAGCTGCCTGAAGGTCAGTACATGGCTCTCCTTATGGGCACAAATCTAAACCGCCATTTCCCCTAATCAATAAATTCGACCATGCAACCCATTCTTAACTGCACAGGCCATTTACCAGCACAACCCTCTGACACACGTATTTACAGAGACCAACACAAACCAGGCCACGGTCCCACATCAGAACAAATTGATTATCCGGTTGAAAAATACATTCAATTTATTATTGTAGTATTGTTTTCTTACATCTCAAATCACTTCCCTGGTGATAATGGATTTGAGCTGTGCAGAAGGGACCGCAGACTCCTATAGCCCACCCTTTGGAAATGAACAGGAAAACACAGGACCGACCGGCCCGGGGAATGGGAGGAAATAAATCATGAGCAGTGATTCCTATATCGTATCCCTCAACATTGCTAATGCACCTACTGATCGTAGTACATTTTAGTCATTAAGAGCATTGTTTGTCTTTCCAACTCTTTTTGGTCATTGTTGGCAAGACAGCACAAACAGATCTGGGACCAGGCTAGTAATGGTGTGGATTCGGGGTATAACCAACCTTGTCATTCAAAACCAATGAGGAACACAGGAAGGTCCTGTGTGGGGAAGCCTTGAGGAGCTCCGGATGGTATTCCAAGATTCCTGAACTTGTTCCCCCTGTGTTAGAGATACAATGGAGAGAATCCGAGTCCTGCTCTCTGTGTGTGTCTCTGTGTGTCTCTCTCTCTCTCTCCAGGCATGCAAGACACACACAGGAGAGCCGTCTCCAACATAAACAACATGAATATGAATAACCCGCTGGCCTTGGCTCTGTGCCATAGAAGCCATACATACAAGCCTTAGGTCTGACACACACACCACAAACACACACAGAAAGGCATTATATGGGCCCAACTCCAACCAGACCCTCTTCTCTCTCAGCAGCCTGATGAGCTGATGAAAGCAACACCACAGGGGATGGAAACGAACCAATGGCAGGAGGATCGGCACCGCTAATCCAATTCGGTGGCAGTGCATTTGAATAATTGATGAGGCCATAAATTGGGCCGTCCAGATGTCCCCTGCTCCCTTAATCAATGTTGATCTCCTTAATCAATCGCTGGCTGCCGAGGGGCTTGGGACGCTTCCACACCTCTAGAGTGCAGGGCCCAGCAATGCAGTCACAGGTGGTTGGCCACAAAGTGGCTGTTTGCAGTGATGTGCTCTGGGTAATTGGAGTTTGTACCCAGGGAAAGACAGGGGGTGAGGGCTGCAGATTTGGGTGGCTGCAGTTTAATAGATGTCGCCACAGGTGCTGGGGGAAATGAATGGGGGAGAGACCATTGTCGGGGAGCGATGTAAGGGAACATCAAGAAGGAAGGCATGAACATACACGCACATACATTACCAAACAGCGAGACACACACACACACACACAGACGCCTGTGGCTACAGAGCTGGCAAAGGTGTCTCCTGCCAGAACAAAGCAGCAGTAGGTGACAGCTTGGTGGCACAGCTGGGAGAGACAGATAACCCTGCGCCTGTCTGTGGAACTAACAAAAACAACAGCATCCTTTCTCAGAAGACAGGAAGTTCTTCCTTCTGTCTGTGTGTGTGTGTGTGTGTGTGTGTGTGTGTGTGTGTGTGTGTGTGTGTGTGTGTGTGTGTGTGTGTGTGTGTGTGTGTGTGTGTGTGTGTGTGTGTGTGTGTGTGTGTGTGTGTGTGTGTGTGTGTGTATGTGTGTGTGTGTGTGTGTGTGTGTGTGTTCTTTTGACAGATAGTAAGAGGTGTCAGTAATCGATTTACACAGCAATCACCGATCTGCAGCGCCGCGGCGACCTTCACAGCGTCCTGAACGGCGAATCAGCCGGCTTATCTGAACCCATCGCAAAGAGGACCTGATTAATGGCTGTGGTTGTGTTTGTGTCTATTTAAAGTCTCTATAAAAAAAAAAAAACATTTATCCAAAGCAGTGTGTTCTTGTTAATGTCACAGTTACACTGAGACAACGTGAGGAGGTGTGAGATGGGCTGAAAATAAGACCTTATTTCTGGGTTTATGTTCCAGCGAATGGCAATGGTCTGACACTTTTGAACAGTGTTACCAAGCTCTGTAAATGAACTAACAGAAACTATCTTTGCTATTCGGAATAATGAGGTGAATCCGGGCAACGGTTGTTGTGATCACCACAGCACTGACCAACAGTACAACAGCATTATTTTACAAATGCATGTTCAACACTGTATATACATACTGTACATACACTCACTACATGTATTCACCTGCTATTGCACTCTGCCCTCTACATATTGCCTGTAGATATATTCCACTGTAAATTCACTACTCTCTTAAAATTCTAGATTAACTGAATTTATATTGTATGTAGACGTTGTGTACATTTTTTGTCCGTATTCTGTTTTGTGTACTTTGTCTAATACTGGCGGCACCATCTCACCAAGTCACATTGCGGGTATGTGTCAATGTACTTCGTGAATAAATGTTATTGTGATTCTGATCTCTCACCAGAGCTTTGGACTGGCTACCCAGAGACATATCACTGGGACCTAGGTCAGACCAGTCTCTACACAGGGACATATCACTGGGACCTAGGTCAGACCAGTCTCTACACAGGGACATATCACTGGACCTAGACCTCTCTAGGTCACTAGACCTAGATCAGACCCGTCTCTACACAGGACATATCACTAGGACTTAGGTCAGACCCTGGGACCTCTCTACACAGGGACACATTACATTTACATTACATTTAGGTCAGACCCGTCATATCACTGGGGACCTAGCAGACCCGCGTCTCTACAGGGACATATCACTGGGAGCAGACCCGTCTACAAACATATGGTGCATCTCTACACTTATGACATCCAGTGGAACAGCCACTTTACAATAGTGCATCTAAATCTTTTAAGGGGGGTGAGAAGGATTACTTTATCCTATCCTAGGTATTCCTTAAAGAGGTGGGGTTTCAGGTGTCTCCGGAAGGTGGTGATTGACTCCGCTGTCCTGGCGTCGTGAGGGAGTTTGTTCCACCATTGGGGAGCCAGAGCAGCGAACAGTTTTGACTGGGCTGAGCGGGAACTGTACTTCCTCAGTGGTAGGGAGGCGAGCAGGCCAGAGGTGGATGAACGCAGTGCCCTTGTTTGGGTGTAGGGCCTGATCAGAGCCTGGAGGTACTGAGGTGCCATTCCCTCACAGCTCCGTAGGCAAGCACCATGGTCTTGTAGCGGATGCGAGCTTCAACTGGAAGCCAGTGGAGAGAGCGGAGGAGCGGGTGACGTGAGAGAACTTGGGAAGGTTGAACACCAGACGGGCTGCGGCGTTCTGGATGAGTTGTAGGGGTTTAATGGCACAGGCAGGGAGCCCAGCCAACAGCGAGTTGCAGTAATCCAGACGGGAGATGACAAGTGCCTGGATTAGGACCTGCGCCGCTTCCTGTGTGAGGCAGGGTCGTACTCTGCGGATGTTGTAGAGCATGAACCTACAGGAACGGGCCACCGCCTGATGTTAGTTGAGAACGACAGGGTGTTGTCCAGGATCACGCCAAGGTTCTTAGCGCTATCACATCACTGGGACCTAGGTCAGACCCGTCTCTACACAGGGACATATCACTGGGACTGAGGTCAGACCCGTCTCTACACAGGGACATATCACTAGGACCTAGGTCAGACCCGTCTCTACACAGGGACATATCACTAGGACCTAGGTCAGACCCATCTCTGCACAGGGCCACATCACTCTGGGACCTAAAACCAGCATTAGCCCTCTAAACCACACCTGAGCTTCTGAACACACCTGCTCATGTCTCATACTTAAACAATCTGTTCATGCTAGCAGCATTATTCAATAGTAAGAGTGGGATTCCCAGTATTAACCCATAACGACACTCCAGTGCTTTCTTTGCTGAGGAGTGTTGCATCATCACATTTAAGCATCCAGCCAACGCTCCACTATTAGTAAAACGTCTTATACTAGAAGACTGTGGGATTTGAGACCATGTCACGGTTTGTTCCTGGGTGAACACCTTAGGCACTAAACCTGTGCACCACCTAAAAGGCCTGAGGAAACGGTGTGTCCCACTGAACGCGCCCCAGGTCTAAAAAGGACAGTGGAGTTGAGAATGGTGTGTAAAGGAGATGGAGGATAGGGGTCCGCTTGAATGTTTCTGAAATCAAATACATTAGCGTACAGCGTTGTCTTTCCATCAGCTATCCTACTGAGAGGCACAGCAGAAATAGTAGGAGACGTGTCAATGCCCTGATGGTGCCAGGGAGGTAGAGGAGATGGATGGGCTGAATGAACACTGACAGACAGTGACAGGCACAGACAATAGGCCTACATTTATGAGATTCTCTCCGTCATTCTTTTTCTCTTTGTCACTCATGACAGGGTGGCAAGACAGTCATGACAGGGTGGCAAGACAGTCATGACAGGGTGGCAAGACAGTCATGACAGGGTGGCAAGACAGTCATGACAGGGTGGCAAGACAGTCATGACAGAAAGTGAATCCAGGGAAGAGTCCAGGGTTTCTTATCGATCAACGGCTTTATTTACAACTATTTTACAATGTTTACTCCAATTTGAAACCCCTTCAAAATGCACGGTAGAACTAAATGCACCGAAGAGACTATTTCAATGTATGTGAAATATAGGACTGATTTCCATAGTAATGCTGTACATACAGTAGTTATTACACTGAGAAAACTGAAGCAGAAGTCTGACAAAGCCAAACTTCAAATAGAAAGTCAAACAGGCAGGAGAAGAAACATTCCCCTTCCTGGAAAAGGTACATGTTCTCTAATCCATGTTTTATCAGCCGTTTAAATATCAAGGAAATCAATATACAAGTAGGGTTGCAAAGCTACCGGTAATTTTCAGTAATTTTGGTAATTAACAGAAACTCTATCGTAATCTATTGTGATTTTGGTAATTTATACTTGAATATTTTTCAAATTATTATTCCAATGTAGCATTGATTTATTATATCTGTGTCGAAATTGTTCATGAGCTTCTAGTAGATAGACCTTATGGTTCAAGGTCTATCCTACAATCTAAGCTTGATGCCCTCAATCTCACACAAACTATCAATGTACCTACCAGGTACCACCCCTAATCCATAAACACGGGCACCCTCATAGATATCATCCTAACCAACCTGCCCTCCAAATACACCTCTGCTGTCTTCAACCAGGATCTCAGCGATCAATGCCTCACTGCCTGCGTCCGTAATGGGTCTGCGGTCAAACGACCACCCCTCATCACTGTCAAACGCTCCCTAAAACACTTCAGTGAGCAGGCCTTTCTAATCGACCTGGCCCGGGTACCCTGGAAGGATATTGACCTCATTCCGTCAGTGGAGGATGCCTGGTTAGTCTTTAAAAGTGCTTACCTCACCATCTTAAATAAACTTGCCCCATTCAAACATTTTTGAACCAGGAACAGATATAGCCCTTGGTTCATTCCAGACCCGACTGCCCTTGACCAGCACAAAAACATCCTGTGGCGGACTGCAATAGCATCGAACAGCCCCAGTGATAGGCACATTTTCAGGGCAGTTGGGAGCCAATATACACAGGCAGTTAGCTTTTTCAAACAGAAATGTGCATCCTGTAGCACAAACTCAAAAAAGTTCTGGGACACTGTAAAGTCCATGGAGAATAAGAGCACTTCCTCCTCGCTGCCCACTGCACTGAGGCTAGGAAACACTGTCACCACCGCGATAACAGAATTTCAATAAGAATTTTTCTACAGCTGGCCATGCTTTCCACCTGGCTACCCCTACCCCGGTCCTGCACCCCATACAGCAACTTGTCCAAGCCTCCCCCATTTCTCCATGACCCAAATCCAGATAGCTGATTTTCTGAAAGAGCTGCAAAATCTGGACCCCTACAAATCATCTGGGCAAGACAATCTGAACTCTCTCTTTCTAAAATGATCTGCCAAAATTGTTGCAACCCCTATTACTAACATGTTCAATCTCTCTTTCGTAACGTCTGAGATCCCCAAAGATTGGAAAGCTGCCGTGGTCATCCCCCTCTTCAAAGGGGGAGACACTCTAGACCCAAACTGCTACAGACCTATATCTATCCTACCCTGCCTTTCTAAGGTCTTCGAAAGCCAAGTTAACAAACAGATCACCGACCATTTTGAATTCCACCGTACCTTCTCTGCTATGCAATCTGGTTTCAGAGCTGGTCATGGGTGCACCTCAGCCACGCTCAAGGTCCTAAACGATATTATAACCACCATCGATAAGAGACTATCCTACCGATCCTTGACTTTGTCGATGTAATTTACAAAATAGCCTCCAACACTCTATTCAACAAATTGGATGCAGTCTATCACAGTGCCATCCTTTTTGTCACCAAAGCCCCATATATCCTACCCACCACTG
>NW_026288702.1:0-7078 GCF_023373465.1 Oncorhynchus keta | reverse complement strand
CATGAAGTGGAACGACATTTATTGGATATTTCAAACTTTTTTAACAAATCAAAAACTGAAAAATTGGGCGTGCAAAATTATTCAGCCCCCTTAAGTTAATACTTTGTAGCGCCACCTTTTGCTGATATTACAGCTGTAAGTCGCTTGGGGTATGTCTCTTTCAGTTTTGCACATTGCGAGACTGAAATGTTTTCCCATTTCTCCTTGCAAAACAGCTCGAGCTCAGTGAGGTTGGATGGAGAGCATTTGTGAACAGCAGTTTTCAGTTCTTTCCACAGATTCTCGATTGGATTCAGGTCTGGACTTTGACTTGGCCATTCTAACACCTGGATATGTTTATTTTTGAACCATTCCATTGTAGATGTTGCTTTATGTTTTGGATCATTGTCTTGTTGGAAGACAAATCTCAGTCCCAGTCTCAGGTCTTTTGCAGACTCCATCAGGTTTTCTTCCAGAATGGTCCTGTATTTGGCTCCATCCATCTTCCCATTAATTTTAACCATCTTCCCTGTCCCTGCTGAAGAAAAGCAGGCCCAAACCATGATGCTGCCACCACCATGTTTGACAGTGGGGATGGTGTGTTCAGGGTGATGAGCTGTGTTGCTTTTACGCCAAACATAACATTGCATTGTTGCCAAAAAAGTTCAATTTTGTTTTCATCTGACCAGGCACCTTCTTCCACATGTTTGGTGTGTCTCACAGGTGGCTTGTGGCAAACTTTCAACGACATTTTTTATGGATATCTTTAAGAAATGGCTTTCTTCTTCCTGCCTCTTCCATAAAGGCAGATTTGTGCAATATACGACTGATTGTTGTCCTATGGACAGTCTCCCACCTCAGCTGTAGATCTCTGCAGTTCATCCAGAGTGATCATGGGCCTCTTGGCTGCATCTCTGATCAGTCTTCTCCTTGTATGAGCTGAAAGTTTAGAGGGACGGCCAGGTCTTTCGCAAGGCACTGTATGTAAATGTAATATGTCAGTTTTTGTTTTTATAAATTCATCAAAATAAATCTAAAAACATGTTTTTTATTTGTCATTATGAGGTATTGTGTAGATTGACAAATGGGGAAATATATGTTAGAATAAGGCTGTAACGTAACAAAAATACTATCAGAATGCACTGTATATTACAGCTCTTAATTCTTTAGTCTAAGACCGATTTTCGGGATGTCTCATAGTCTGACTAACACCGCTCCTAGCTCTGCCATCTTTCACCGCAGATGCAGAAGTGTGACACTGGCGGATGCGGCAGATTGAGATGCATCTGATGCGTCGATTCTAGCAGAGCCAGTCTGGCTGTTATGCTGCCCTGCGAGACAAATAATTGACACGCTTGCATGAATAGTCCCAGTAAGCAAAATTACCTTTGAAAAGATTTTCCAGACGTTGGTGATAGGTTCAATTTAGATTCTGAATGAAAAGTGAAAAGATGTATTTTACGAATGTTGAAATCAGGTTCATTTCAGTTCTGAATGAAAGTGCTTACTGAGGAATGGCTTACAGCAGGGATGGGCAACTCCAGTCCTCAAGAGTGGTATCACACCTTTTTCCCCATTCCTAGTCAACACAGCTGATGAAACTAATTACATTCTAAACTGAAGATCATGATTAGTTGATTATTGGTGTCATGTGATAGCTGGGGACCGGGGGATAAAGTGTGACACTGATCAGGCCCCAGAGGACTGGAGTTGCCCATCTCTGGCATACAGTGTCGCCTGGAATGTAATATTAGGAATTCCAATCTATGTTTCTGATTCCTGTGACTCATCAATTTGTCTATCTAAGCTCTGAATATCAGCTACCCAACTTTAATAGGAGGAGTTGTCCTGAGCCTATTTGCAATGTGTTGACAAAGCGGTAAATACAGAACTATGATGAGCTTGTGGAAAAATGATGGGTATAAACTTGAAACCACTGATCATGACAATTTAGACCACGGGTATGAAATTCCTTGACAGCAGTTGTGAGTAGCCTGATTGTGCATTCCATATTGTCCATTTTACCTCGACCTGTCATGGTTTAGGATATGTTGTTTAATAAACATGTCAGCTCCTTTTTTATTTGATTGGGTGCCATTTAGGTTAGGCTATTTGACTGGAGAAACATGGCATGATGTAAAAGATCTCCAGCCTGTAGACTACAGAAAAGGCTACTCTTCTTCTTCTTCTGCCATATGCTATATATCTGCTACGTGATTTATGTTAGATCACGTTTTTTTTTGACAAAGTGCCACAGCGATGCATCTCTCCAACAGCACCCTGGAGAGGTGCGCTGAGAACAGTGGTGCGTATTCATGGATGTCAACGGAAGCCAGGCTTCCCTGGGATTTAATCAATAAATCAATTCGCAAGTGGTTGAATTTCACCGGAGAAACTCCTCTGTCTAAGTATGTGTAGCCCATGTATCTGATGCTGTCTGGACCAAAAGAGTATAACATGTTGCCGCCGTAGCATTTGGATTGATTGATGCCAGCAAGCATTTGGCCTCTCTTGATAAAACAATGATAAAATAAATAGCCAATCAGCGTTGAGCTGAGCTCAACTGTGGGTTGTCGTGGTGCAGCAAAACTCCCCCCACGCAAGCCAGTTTGGATTTGGCTTCAGACCAATCAAATCACCGTTACAAAATGTCATTTTCAGAAAAATATGTCTGTTTCTGGTCTGCTTCTGTTGATGTCCTGCAGTAGCTAGCATGCGGTCCTTCTGTGGCTCAGTTGGAGAGGCATGGCGCTTGTAACGCCAGGGTAGTGGGTTCGATTCGGGACCACCCATACGTAAAATGTATGCACACATGACTGTAAGTCGCTTTGGATAAGCGTCAGCTAAATGGCATATATTATTATATTATGCTATACCATGGATGGACATGGGGATTTGAACTTGTGGTTTTGACTTAATTCTCTGAACAGGCCAATGATTATGACAGCGTTTCACATCTAACCACAAATGAATACAGTGCCTTGCAAAAGCATTCACCCCTTTTCGTGTTTTCTATTTTGTTGCATTACAACCCTTAATTTAAATGGATTTTTATTTGGTTCATGTTTGTTTTACTTCACCTTTATTTAACCAGGTAGAGCAAGTTGAGAACAAGTTCTCATTTTACAATTGCGACCTGGCCAAGATAAAGCAAAGCAGTTCGGCACATACAACGACACAGAGTTACACATGGAGTAAAACAAACATACAGTCAATAATACAGTATAAATCAGTGTGGATGACGGATCACCACCTCAAGCTGAACCTCGGCAAGACGGGCTGCTCTTCCTCCCGGGGAAGGACTGCCCGTTCATGATCTCGCCATCACGGTTGACAACTCCATTGTGTCCTCCTCCCAGAGCGCTAAGAACCTTGGCGTGATCCTGGACAACACCCTGTCGTTCTCAACTAACATCAAGCGGTGGCCCGTTCCTGTGATTCATGCTACAACATCCGCAGAGTACGACCCTGCCTCACACAGGAAGCGGCGCAGGTCTAATCCCAGGCACTTGTCATCTCCCGTCTGGATTACTGCAACTCGCTGTTGGCTGGGCTCCCTGCCTGTGCCATTAAACCCCTACAACTCATCAGAACGCCGCAGCCCGATCTGGTGTTCAACCTTCCCAAGTTCTCTCATGTCACCCGCTCCTCCGCTCTCTCCACTGGCTTCCAGTTGAAGCTCACATCCGCTACAAGACCATGGTGCTTGCCTGCGGAGCTGTGAGGGGGAACGGCACCTCAGTACCTCCAGGCTCTGATCAGGCCCTACACCCAAACAAGGGCACTGCGTTCATCCACCTCTGGCCTGCTCGCCTCCCTACCACTGAGGAAGTACAGTTCCCGCTCAGCCTAGTCAAAACTGTTAAGCTGCTCTGGCCCCCAATGGTGGAACAAACTCCCTCACGACGCCAGGACAGCGGAGTCAATCACCACCTTCCGGAGACACCTGAAACCCCACCTCTTTAAGGAATACCTAGGATAGGATAAAGTAATCCTTCTCACCCCCCTTAAAAAAAAGATTTAGATGCACTATTGTAAAGTGGCTGTTCCACTGGATGTCATAAGGTGAATGCCAATTTGTAAGTCGCTCTGGATAAGAATCTGCTAAATGACTTAAATGTAAATGTAAATGTATAAACAAGTCTATATACAATGTGAGCAAATGAGGGTGAGATAAGGGAGGTAAAGGCAAAAGGCCATGGTGGCAAAGTAAATACAATATTGCAAGAGTAAAACACTGGAATGGTAGATTTGCAATGGAAGAATGTGCAAAGTAGAAATAAAAATATTGGGTGCAAAGGAGCAAAATAAATACATCATTTAAATACAGTAGGGAAAGAGGTAGTTGTTTGGGCTAAATTATAGGTGGGCTATGTACAGGTGCAGTAATCTGTGAGCTGCTCTGACAGTTGGTGCTTAAAGCTAGATGAGGGAGATAAGTGTGTCCAGTTTCAGAGAAGTTTTGTAGTTCGTTCCAGTCATTGGCAGCAGAGAACTGGAAGGAGAGCGGCCAAAGAAAGAATTGGTTTTGGGGGTGACTAGAGAGATATACCTGCTGGAGCGTGTGCTACAGGTGGGAGATGCTATGGTGACCAGCGAGCTGAGATAAGGGGACTTTACCTAGCAGGGTCTTGTAGATGACATGGAGCCAGTGGGTTTGGCAGAGTATGAAGCGAGCCAGCCAGCGGCGTACAGGTCGCAATGGTGGGTAGTATATGGGGCTTTGGTGACAAAATGGATTGCACTGTGATAGACTGCATCCAATTTGTTGAGTAGGGTATTGGAGGCTATTTTGTAAATGACATCGCCAAAGTCGAGGATTGGTAGGATGGTCAGTTTTACAAGGGTATGTTTGGCAGCATGAGTGAAGGATGCTTTGTTGCAGAAATAGGAAGCCAATTCTAGATTTAACTTTGGATTGGAGATGTTTGATATGGGTCTGGAAGGAGAGTTTACAGTCTAACCAGACACCTAAGTATTTAAGTTGTCCACGTATTCTAAGTCAGAGCCGTAATGTAATGGACATACACAAAATAATCCAAATTGAGTGAAGTGAAAATTAAAAATAAAAAACGGAAAAGTGGTGCGTGCATATGTACTCACCCCTTTTTGCTATGAAGCTCTAAATAAGATCCGGTGCAACCAATTCCCTTCAGAAGTCACATAATTAGTTAAATAAAGTCCACCTGTGTAATCCAAGTGTCACATAATCTGTCACATGTATATATACACCTGTCTGAAAGGCCCCAGAGTCTGCAACACCACAAAGCAAGGGGCACCACCAGGCAAGCAATACTATGAAGACCAAGGAGCTCTCCAAACAGGTCAGGGACAAAGTTGTGGAGAAGTACAGATTGGGTTGGTTTCTAAAAAATATCAGAAACTTTGAATTTCTCACAGAGCACCATTACATCCATGATAAAAAAAATGAAAGAATAATAAACCTGACAAGAGGGGCCGCCCACAAAGCTCACGGACCAGGCAAGGAGGGAATTAATAAGAGGCAACAAGAGACCAAGCTGCAAAGCTCCACAGCGGAGATTGGAGTACCTGTCCATAGGACCACTTTAAGCCGTACATTTAACATTTAAGTCATTTAGCAGACGCTCTTATCAGAGTACACTCCACAGAGCTGGGCTTTACAACAGAGTGGCCAGAAAAAATAAGCAAACATGTTTGGTGTTCGCCAAAAGGCATGTGGGAGACTCCCCAAACATATGAAAGAAGGTACTCTGCTCAGATGAGACTAAAATGTAGCTTTTTGGCCACCAAGAAAAACGCTATGTCTGGCGCAAACCCAACACCTCTCATTACCCCCAGAAAAACCATCCCCACGGTGAAGCATGGTGGTGGAATCGTCATGCTGTGGGGTTTTCACATGTCGGCAGAGACTGGGAAACTGGTCAGAATTGAAGGAATGATGAATGGCGCTAATTACAGGGAAATTCTTGAGGGAAACCTGTTTCAGTCATCCAGAGATTTGAGACTGGGACGGAGGTTCACCTTCCAGCAGGAAAATGACCCTATGCTTACTGCTAAAGCAACACTTGAGTGGTTTAAGGGGAAACATTTAAATGTCTAGTCAAAGCCCAGACCTCAATCCAATTGAGAATCTGTGATATGACTTAAAGATTGGTGCACACCAGCAGAACCCATCCAACCTGGAGGAGCTGGAGCAGTTTTGCCTTGAAAAATGGGCGAATATCCCAGTGGCTAGATGTTCCAAGCTTATAAAAGATATACCCCAAAGATTTGCAGCTGTAATTGCTGCAAACGGTGTCTCTAAGTATTGACTATTGGGGGGTGAATAGTTATGCACTCTCAAGTTCAGTTTTTTTGTCTTATTTGTTGTTTGTGTCACGAAAAATATTTTGCATTTTCAAAAGTGGTAGGCATGTTGTGTAAATCAAATTATACAAACCCCGAAAAATCCATTTAATTCCAGGTTGTTAGGCAACAAAATAGGAAAAATACTTTCGCAAGCCAGTATATGATGATGTGCCATTGGCATGGAACAACTGAAGTTCAATATGTTTTATATGCTTTTAGGCTGACATTAACTAGCTAGCTAGCTAACTTAGCTGGTTCATTGTTGCCCATGCAAGAAGTTAGGCTAGGAAGCGTTTTTGCTAGGTAAAATCGTACTACTGTATAACAGAGCCATAGACCGTTTGCCAACATGAAAGCGAGAAGGATGGCATTGATGTTCAACTAGTCTACAAGTAGGGTTTGTCAACATTTTCTTTTTAAATTGCGCGCATGCACACACACAAATCGGTACCATGGACACCCATGATATTTAGCAACGTTGATTGGACTAAATTGTTTATGGTATCTTTAAGTTCGTTTTCAGTGTATATATAGTCATGTTGATTTGACAATGTATAAATGTTTCATTTAAAATAATGCTGGAATAGTGGAGGCAATGCTCCTGTTGTCTTTGTGCAGACTTGCAATAATTCTGTGGTTCTAAATCTGTAGTTGTTTAGTAAACTATCGAAAACAATAACTTTCTTGACCATGCTGCAGGTGATATAACTGTTTGTTTCTTTGTGTTTTTGTGTAGTTGAATGTATTCCTCCACTGTGTGACTGTTGTC
>NW_026288701.1:160000-171724 GCF_023373465.1 Oncorhynchus keta | reverse complement strand
ATGACTACAGTTTACAACAGCAACAGGACAGACAGACTGTACTCAGACGGAATCCGACCCAGGGACTAGGGCGCATCTTCCAATGATAGCGTGCTGAGAAATCCAGGGGAGTGTGTCCGGATGGGTAGGAAGGAGCACAGCAGATAATCCACACAAGGGCGGCGAGAGAAGAGCACAGACACACGACACAACCTCAGGGAAGTAACAACGATCTGACAACAAGAAACACTGGTTACAGAACATATAAAGGGAAGATAAGTGGTTCCAGCTGGAGCAGACAATCAGGCCGAGATTGGGAACCACGCCCACACAAACGAGAGAGAGAGAGAGAAAGAGAGGCAGTGGATTCATGAACCGTGACAATACCCCCCCCCCTAGGAACGCCTCTTGGCGTTCCCAGGCGAATTTACCTGTCGATTGAAATCATCGATAAGGGAGTGATCCAGAATGTCCCTAGCAGGTACCCAACTTCTCTCCTCCGGGCCGTAACCCTCCCAGTCCACCAGGTACTGGAATCCGCGTCCCCTCCTTCTAGAGTCCAAAATACAATTGACAGAAAAGGTGGGTTCCCCATCAACAAGTCGTGGCGGCGGGGGAACCGGGACCGGCGGGTTAATGCGTGCCTGAAACACAGGTTTTATTTTAGACACATGAAAGGTAGGATGAATTCTCCTATACGCCGGAGGAAGCTTGAGCCGGACCGCCACCGGACTAATGATCCTGGTGACTCTGAACGGGCCGATAAATTTGGGGGCAAGTTTGTTCGAAACGGATCGGAGTGGAATGTTCTTAGTAGAAAGCCACACTCTTTGGCCAACGACGTATACCGGAGGCTTCGACCGGTGGCGATCGGCCTTAACCTTGGTGCGCGCCCCACCCGGAGAAGAGTCTCACGGGCTCTGCTCCATGCGTGACGGCACCTCTGGATGAAAGCGTGAGCGGAAGGAACAGTGACCTCGGACTCCGTACTGGGAAAGATAGGTGGCTGGTAACCTAAACTACACTCAAATGGAGAGAGACCCGTAGCTGCCACTGGCAACGAATTGTGAGCGTACTCAACCATAGAGAGTTGTTGACTCCAGGAAGAGGGATTCTTAGAAACCAAACATCGCAACACTCTCTCCAAATCTTGGTTGGCCCTCTCCGTTTGACCGTTGCTCTGGGGATGAAACCCTGAAGACAGGCTGACACTCGCTCCCAGTAACCTACAAAACTCTTGCCAAAACTTGGACACAAATTGGGGCCCCCTGTCAGAAACTACGTCCATCGGCAGGCCATGTAAGCGAAAGACGTGATCCACGACAGCTACCGCTGTCTCCTTGGCAGATGGTAATTTAGGCAAGGGAATAAAATGAGCCGCCTTCGAGAACCGGTCCACCACGGTCAACACCACCGTCTTGCCCTGGGAGGGTGGGAGGCCGGTAACAAAATCTAGCGCGATGTGGGACCAGGGTCTCGAAGGGACCGACAGCGGTTGGAGTAACCCATCTGGGGGTCGATTAGAAGTCTTCCCAGTGGCACAAACCGAGCAAGCCAAGACAAAACTGTGAATGTCACGAGCCATCAGTGGCCACCAAAAGCGTTGCTTAACCAAAAAGCTAGTGCGGCTGACTCCTGGATGACACGCTACGTTGGAGCAATGGCCCCACCGAATAACATCGGACCGACACCCCTCCGGCACAAACAACCGATTAGGCGGGCAACCGGGCGGAGGCGTTACCCCTTCTAAGGCCGTTTTGACCCTCGATTCAACCTCCCATGTGAGTGTGGATACCACTAGGGTCCCGGGTAGGATGTACTCGGGAGTGGATGGGCGTTCGGAATGGTCAAAAATGCGAGAAAGGGAATCGGGTTTGACATTCTTGGAACCCGGGCGATACGAGAGAGAGAAGTCAAAACGTCCGAAAAAGAGTGCCCACCGCGCCTGTCTGGAGTTGAGTCGCTTAGCGGTTCTGATATATTCCAAATTCTTGTGATCGGTCCAAACTATAAAAGGTACCCCCGAACCCTCTAACCAATGGCGCCACTCCTCCAGTGCTAACTTCACTGCCAACAACTCTCTGTTGCCAATGTCGTAGTTGCGTTCCGCAGGTGATAACCGATGGGAAAGGAACGCACAAGGGTGCATCTTGTCGTCAGAAGAGGAACGTTGGGAAAGTACCGCACCTACCCCACCTCTGAAGCGTCCACCTCTACTACGAACTGACGCGAGGGATCGGGAGCTATGAGGATGGGAGCCGAAACAAAGCGGCTCTTGAGTTTGGCGAATGCAGCCTCGGCTGTATCGGACCACCTGAACGGCACTCTGGGGAGGTTAAGGCGGTAAGAGGAGCGACTATCTGACTAAAGTTGCGAACGAAACGCCTGTAGAAATTGGCGAATCCCAGAAACCTCTGTAGGGCCTTACGGGAATCTGGGCTTGGCCAATCCACCACAGCCTTAACCTTGTCAGGATCCATGCGAATACCTTCAGTCGAGACGATGTAACCTAGGAATGGAACGGATTGTGCATGAAAAATGCATTTCTCCGTCTTGACATAAAGTCCATTCTCCAACAACCTCTGAAGCACTCGTCTGACGTGCTGAACGTGTTCCTGGAGAGAAGAAGAAAAATCAGTATGTCATCCAGGTAAACATATATGAACTGATCAATCATATCTCTCAGCAAGTCATTGACGAGTGCCTGGAAAACCGCTGGGGAGTTGGATAGCCCAAAAGGCATGACCAAATATTCGAAGTGCCCTCTGGGGGTGTTAAACGCGGTCTTCCATTCGTCCCCCCTTATGCGAACCAAATGATATGCATTACGTAAATCCAACTTAGTGAACACGGATGCTCCCTGTAACCTTTCAAAGGCTGAGGACATCAACGGTAAGGGATAGGTATTCTTCACTGTGATGTTATTCAACCCACGGTAATCAACGCAAGGACGCAGAGATCCGTCCTTCTTTCCCACAAAGAAGAACCCCGCCCCCGCTGGAGAAGAGGAAGGACGAATGAATCCAGATGCCAGAGAATCAGAGATGTATCTCTCCATAGCCTCCCTCTCAGGAACAGAGAGTGAATATAACTTGCCTTTAGGCGGAGACTCACCTGGCAATAATTCTATTGCACAGTCGTAGGGACGATGCGGAGGAAGAGAAGCAGCACGGGACTTACTGAACACCTCCTTCAGGTCGAGGTATTCAACGGGCACGTTAGACAAATCCACTGCCTCCTCTAGAAACACAGAATCAGACACAGACGAACAGGCAGACACTAAACAGGACTCAAGACACTTGTTACTCCACATGGATATAGAGTTATGACCCCAGTCAACTCTGGGGTTGTGTTGGGTGAGCCAAGGGTGGCCGAGAACTAATGGTGCAAGGGGTGAGTCCATGAGTAGAAATGATAGTGTCTCAGTGTGATTGCCAGAAGTGATGAGTGTGATAGGTTCAGTGGTGTGAGAAATGTTGGGGAGTTCTTGACCATTGAGAGCGTTGACGGATATCTTGTGCGTGAGTGAGGTGATAGGAATCTGGAGTTTGTGAGCGAGCTTGAAGTCCATGAAATTACCCTCTGCTCCTGAGTCCAGTAAGGCTTGGGTGTCGTGCGTGTGGGTGGCCCATCTTAGTCTTACCGGGAGGAGAGTAGATGATGAGGTCTTCTCTGTGGTGACACCACCCGATAGTAGCCTCATGTTTACTACCGGGCCTGATCTTTTACCGGGCAGGAGTGGATAAAGTGGCCCGCTCTACCACAGTAGAGACAGAGTCCTTGGGATCTCCGCCTCTCCCTCTCTTCCCGGGAGAGGCGAGCTCTCCCAGCTGCATGGGTTCGTGAGCGGAGGCTGAACTGGCCGTGTTCCCGCCGCTGGCATGCCCGCCCTCCGTGTCGTTATACGGTCTGTTAGGGCATGCTCGGCGGCCAATACGACTCAGACGAGCGTCGACCCTCAAGGCTAGTTCCACTAGTCCATTTAAACTCCTGGGAAGGTCCAGAACATAAATCTCCTTCTGGATCCGGTCCTCCAGCCCATGCAGGAACATGTCCCACTGCGCCTCCTCGTTCCACTGACACTCTGCGGCCAGAGTGCGGAATTGGATGGAGTATTCCGATACTGAACGGTCTCCTTGGCGAAGATCAGCGAGTAGTCTGGCCGCCTCCCTACCCGCCACGGCCCGATCGAAGACCCTTCTCATCTCCTCGGAGAGTGTCTGGAAAGAGGTGCAGCATGGGTCCTGGTTCGCCCACACCGCCGTTCCCCAAAGAGCTGCTTTGCCTGATAGCAATGTGAGTATGAATGCTACCTTAGACTGTTCACGGTTGAAGGTCCGTGGCTGCAACGAGAAATGCATGGAACATCTCGTAAGAAAGGCTCTGCAATAGTCAGGATCACCTGAATAACCCTCTGGTGTCGGTAGCCGTGGCTCTAGCTGGGAATCCGGCTCTGGCGGGGCGGGTTGAACTGCCGGTGTAGGTGGCGCAGCGGAACCCCTCAGATGTTGTAATTGTTGGATCAGCTGGGATACCTGCGTCGCAAGGGCTTGTACTGCCCGATCTGTGCTGGAGATGTTCTCCTCTTGTTGATCCATTCTCGTGATACTGCGGGAAATGAATTCGGTCAGACTCGTTGAACTCGCTGCATCCATGGTATGGTCAGATCGTTCTGTGACAATACAGAGGCGGATGCAAGATGCAAGCAACGATGGTTTAATGACTACAGTTTACAACAGCAACAGGACAGACAGACTGTACTCAGACGGAATCCGACCCAGGGACTAGGGCGCATCTTCCAATGATAGCGTGCTGAGAAATCCAGGGAGTGTGTCCGGATGGGTAGGAAGGAGCACAGCAGATAATCCACACAAGGGCGGCGAGAGAAGAGCACAGACACACGACACAACCTCAGGGAAGTAACAACGATCTGACAACAAGAAACACTGGTTACAGAACATATAAAGGGAAGATAAGTGGTTCCAGCTGGAGCAGACAATCAGGCCGAGATTGGGAACCACGCCCACACAAACGAGAGAGAGAGAGAGAGAGAGAGAAAGAGAGGCAGTGGATTCATGAACCGTGACAATAACAGTCTGTAGTAGATATATCCCATAACAGTCTGTAGTAGATATATCCCCATAACAGTCTGAAGTAGATATATCCCCATAACAGTCTGTAGTAGATATATCCCCATAACAGTCTGTAGTAGATATATCCCCATAACAGTCTGTAGTAGATATATCCCATAACAGTCTGTAGTATATATATCCCCCATAACAGTCTGTAGTAGATATATCCCCATAACAGTCTGTAGTAGATATATCCCCATAACAGTCTGTAGTAGATATATCCCCATAACAGTCTGTAGTAGATATATCCCATAACAGTCTGTAGTAGATATATCCCATAACAGTCTGTAGTAGATATATCCCATAACAGTCTGTAGTAAATATATCCCCATAACAGTCTGTAGTAGATATATCCCCATAACAGTCTGTAGTAGATATATCCCCATAACAGTCTGTAGTAGATATATCCCCATAACAGTCTGTAGTAGATATATCCCATAACAGTCTGTAGTAGATATATCCCATAACAGTCTGTAGTAGATATACCCCATAACAGTCTGTAGTAGATATATCCCCATAACAGTCTGTAGTAGATATATCCCATAACAGTCTGTAGTAGATATATCCCCCATAACAGTCTGTAGTAGATATATCCCATAACAGTCTGTAGTAGATATATCCCCATAACAGTCTGTAGTAGATATATCCCATAACAGTCTGTAGTAGATATATCCCCCATAACAGTCTGTAGTAGATATATCCCCCATAACAGTCTGTAGTAGATATATCCCCATAACAGTCTGTAGTAGATATATCCCATAACAGTCTGTAGTAGATATATCCCATAACAGTCTGTAGTAGATATATCCCCATAACAGTCTGTAGTAGATATATCCCCATAACAGTCTGTAGTAGATATATCCCCATAACAGTCTGTAGTAGATATATCCCATAACAGTCTGTAGTAGATATATCCCATAACAGTCTGTAGTAGATATATCCCATAACAGTCTGTAGTAGATATATCCCCATAACAGTCTGTAGTAGATATATCCCCATAACAGTCTGTAGTAGATATATCCCATAACAGTCTGTAGTAGATATATCCCCATAACAGTCTGTAGTATATATATCCCCCATAACAGTCTGTAGTAGATATATCCCCATAACAGTCTGTAGTAGATATATCCCCATAACAGTCTGTCTGTAGTAGATATATCCCATAACAGTCTGTAGTAGATATATCCCCATAACAGTCTGTAGTAGATATATCCCATAACAGTCTGTAGTAGATATATCCCCATAACAGTCTGTAGTAGATATATCCCATAACAGTCTGTAGTAGATATATCCCATAACAGTCTGTAGTAGATATATCCCCCATAACAGTCTGTAGTAGATATATCCCCATAACAGTCTGTAGTAGATATATCCCCATAACAGTCTGTAGTAGATATATCCCATAACAGTCTGTAGTAGATATATCCCATAACAGTCTGTAGTAGATATATCCCATAACAGTCTGTAGTAGATATATCCCCATAACAGTCTGTAGTAGATATATCCCATAACAGTCTGTAGTAGATATATCCCATAACAGTCTGTAGTAGATATATCCCATAACAGTCTGTAGTAGATATATCCCATAACAGTCTGTAGTAGATATATCCCATAACAGTCTGTAGTAGATATATCCCATAACAGTCTGTAGTAGATATATCCCCATAACAGTCTGTAGTAGATATATCCCATAACAGTCTGTAGTAGATATATCCCCATAACAGTCTGTAGTAGATATATCCCCCATAACAGTCTGTAGTAGATATATCCCCATAACAGTCTGTAGTAGATATATCCCATAACAGTCTGTAGTAGATATATCCCATAACAGTCTGTAGTAGATATATCCCCATAACAGTCTGTAGTAGATATATCCCCCATAACAGTCTGTAGTAGATATATCCCATAACAGTCTGTAGTAGATATATCCCCCCATAACAGTCTGTAGTAGATATATCCCATAACAGTCTGTAGTAGATATACCCCCATAACAGTCTGTAGTAGATATATCCCCATAACAGTCTGTAGTAGATATACCCCATAACAGTCTGTAGTAGATATATCCCATAACAGTCTGTAGTAGATATATCCCCATAACAGTCTGTAGTAGATATATCCCCCCATAACAGTCTGTAGTAGATATACCCCATAATAGTCTGTAGTAGATATATCCCCATAACAGTCTGTAGTAGATATATCCCCCATAACAGTCTGTAGTAGATATATCCCCATAACAGTCTGTAGTAGATATATCCCCATAACAGTCTGTAGTAGATATATCCCCATAACAGTCTGTAGTAGATATATCCCCATAACAGTCTGTAGTAGATATATCCCCATAACAGTCTGTAGTAGATATATCCCCATAACAGTCTGTAGTAGATATATCCCATAACAGTCTGTAGTAGATATATCCCCATAACAGTCTGTAGTAGATATATCCCCATAACAGTCTGTAGTAGATATATCCCCCATAACAGTCTGTAGTAGATATATCCCCCATAACAGTCTGTAGTAGATATATCCCATAACAGTCTGTAGTAGATATATCCCCATAACAGTCTCTGTAGTAGATATATCCCATAACAGTCTGTAGTAGATATATCCCCATAACAGTCTGTAGTAGATATATCCCATAACAGTCTGTAGTAGATATATCCCAGTCTGTAGTAGATATATCCCATAACAGTCTGTAGTAGATATATCCCATAACAGTCTGTAGTAGATATATCCCATAACAGTCTGTAGTAGATATATCCCATAACAGTCTGTAGTATATATATCCCCATAACAGTCTGTAGTAGATATATCCCCCATAACAGTCTGTAGTAGATATATCCCATAACAGTCTGTAGTAGATATATCCCCATAACAGTCTGTAGTAGATATATCCCCATAACAGTCTGTAGTAGATATATCCCATAACAGTCTGTACTAGATATATCCCCATAACAGTCTGTAGTAGATATATCCCCCATAACAGTCTGTAGTAGATATATCCCATAACAGTCTGTAGTAGATATATCCCATAACAGTCTGTAGTAGATATATCCCCATAACAGTCTGTAGTAGATATATCCCATAACAGTCTGTAGTAGATATATCCCATAACAGTCTGTATAACAGTCTGTAGTAGATATATCCCATAACAGTCTGTAGTAGATATATCCCCATAACAGTCTGTAGTAGATATATCCCATAACAGTCTGTAGTAGATATATCCCCATAACAGTCTGTAGTAGATATATCCCCATAACAGTCTGTAGTAGATATATCCCATAACAGTCTGTAGTAGATATATCCCCATAACAGTCTGTAGTAGATATATCCCATAACAGTCTGTAGTAGATATATCCCATAACAGTCTGTAGTAGATATACCCCATAACAGTCTGTACCCCCCTTACTGTATATCTTGGCGCTGCGGTTTCCCAGTCCACACCTCCTCGTCTTCTGACCCTGGAACAGCCCGTAGGAGATGTGTCCGGTGAACTTGTCCAGTTCAGAACAGTTGGCGCTGACCAGCTCTGCCCCGGTACCACACAGGATCCTCCCGCTGACCCAGCGCTCGGTCGCCAGGGCAACCAGCAGCAGAGTGGCAGAGAGCACGCAGAGCAGAGTGGCAAAGGAAAAGGTCAACCGTTTCCACAGCCACGGCATGGTCAGACTGTCAGGGCGCCGGGTTTGGATAAACAACAACAAATGTCTTTAAAATCCACCTCCATGTCTATTGTCTATCTACTGTTCAAGCAGAGACCATGGGAACACCTCCCAGGCTACGGGAGAGAGGTGGCGGTGTTACGGTCCTCTCGTCTCCTCTCGTCTCCTCGTCTCCTCTCGTCTCCTCTCGTCTCCTCTCGTCTCCTCGTCTCCTCTCGTCTCCTCTCTTACAACCTTTTCAAGCAGAGACCATGGGAACACCTCCCAGGCTACGGGAGAGAGGTGGCGGTGTTACGGTCCTCTCGTCTCCTCTCGTCTCCTCTCGTCTCCTCTCGTCTCCTCTCGTCTCCTCGTCTCCTCTCTTACAACCTTTTCAAGCAGAGACCATGGGAACACCTCACAGGCTACGGGAGAGAGGTGGCGGTGTTACGGTCCTCTCGTCTCCTCTCGTCTCCTCTCGTCTCCTCTCGTCTCCTCGTCTCCTCTCTTACAACCTTTTCAAGCAGAGACCATGGGAACACCTCCCAGGCTACGGGAGAGAGGTGGCGGTGTTACGGTCCTCTCGTCTCCTCTCGTCTCCTCTCGTCTCCTCTCTTACAACCTTTTCAAGCAGAGACCATGGGAACACCTCCCAGGCTACGGGAGAGAGGTGGCGGTGTTACGGTCCTCTCGTCTCCTCTCGTCTCCTCTCGTCTCCTCTCGTCTCCTCTCGTCTCCTCTCGTCTCCTCTCTTACAACCTTTTCAAGCAGAGACCATGGGAACACCTCACAGGCTACGGGAGAGAGGTGGCGGTGTTACGGTCCTCTCGTCTCCTCGTCTCCTCTCGTCTCCTCATCTCCTCTCGTCTCCTCTCGTCTCCTCTCGTCTCCTCGTCTCCTCTCGTCTCCTCTCGTCTCCTCGTCTCCTCTCGTCTCCTCTCGTCTCCTCTCGTCTCCTCGTCTCCTCTCGTCTCCTCTCGTCTCCTCTCGTCTCCTCTCTCTCGTCTCGTCTCCTCTCGTCTCCTCTCGTCTCCTCTCGTCTCCTCTCTTACAACCTTTTCAAGCAGAGACCATGGGAACACCTCCCAGGCTACGGGAGAGAGGCGGCGGTGTTACGGTCCTCTCGTCTCCTCTCGTCTCCTCGTCTCCTCTCGTCTCCTCTCTTACAACCTTTTCAAGCAGAGACCATGGGAACACCTCACAGGCTACGGGAGAGAGGTGGCGGTGTTACGGTCCTCTCGTCTCCTCTCGTCTCCTCTCGTCTCCTCGTCTCCTCTCTTACAACCTGTTCAAGCAGAGACCATGGGAACACCTCCCAGGCTACGGGAGAGAGGTGGCGGTGTTACGGTCCTCTCGTCTCCTCTCGTCTCCTCTCGTCTCCTCGTCTCCTCTCGTCTCCTCGTCTCCTCTCTTACAACCTGTTCAAGCAGAGACCATGGGAACACCTCCCAGGCTAAGGCAGAGAGGTGGCGGTGTTACGGTCGGTGTGTCGGTCGGTGTGTCGGTCGGTGTGTCGGTCGGTGTGTCGGTCGGTGTGTCGGTCGGTGTGTCGGTCGGTGTGTCGGTCGGTGTGTCGGTCATCACATCACAACTCTGTGAAATGAAACAGCTTGTTGTGATAGCTGGTAGAGAGGCTGCCATTAAAAGCTGAGATCCAGTCTGTGTTGGTCAGATCAGAGGGATCTGTTACCGACAGGAAGAAACTCGATCCCAGCACGCTATAGGGCTTCTAGTCACTGAGTTACATTCTGCCCTACTAACAACCCCCCCTCTCTCTCCTTCCCTCTCTCTCATCTACTCTTCACCCCCTCTCTCTCTCCTTCCCTCTCCTTCCCTCTCTCTCATCCACTCTTCACCCTCCTCTCTCTCTCCTTCTCTCTCCTCTCGCTCTCATCCACTCTTCACCCTCCTCTCTCTCTCCTTCCCTCTCCTTCCCTGTCTCTCATCCACTCTTCACCCTCCTCTCTCTCTCTCTCTCTCTCTCATCCACTCTTCACCCTCCCTCTCTCTCTCTTTCTCTCTCTCTCATCCACTCTTCACCCTCCCCCTCTCTCTCTCTTTCTCTTTCTCTCTCTCTCTCATCCACTCTTCACCCTTCCCCTCTCCCTCTCTCTTTCTCTTTCTCTCTCTCATCCACTTTCACCCTCCCCTCTCTCTCTCTCTCTCTCTCTCTCTCTCTCTCTCTCTCTCTCTCTCTCTCTCTCTCTCTCTCTCTCTCTCTCTCTCTCTCTCTCTCTCTCTCTCTCATCCACTCTTCACCCTCCCCTCTCTCTCTCTCTTTCTCTTTCTCTCTCTCTCATCCACTCTTCACCCTCCCCCTCTCTCTCTCTCTCTCTTTCTCTTTCTCTCTCTCTCATCCACTCTTCACCCTCCCCCTCTCCCTCTCTCTTTCTCTCTCTCTCATCCACTCTTCACCCTCCCCTCTCCCTCTCTTTCTCTTTCTCACTCTCTCATCCACTCTTCACCCTCCCCCTCTCTCTCTCTCTCTTTCTCTCTCATCAACTCTCCCCCCTCTCTCTCTCTCTCTTTCTCTCTCATCAACTCTTCCCCCCTCCTCTCATTCTCTTCTCGTCTTAAAGGAGCTTGTCTGTGTCTATAATACCATCAGGTCCTGATCACAGCTGGATTCTGTGGAAATATACTTTGTGTACTATATATATATATATATATATATAATGTGTACAATGCAAAAGCCCAACCAATGCAGAGCAGAAATAGGACGATACCCGCTGGTTATCAAAATACAGAAAGAGATGTTAGATTCTACGACCATCTCCAAGGAAGAGATGCCCAGACCTTCCACCACAAAGCCCTCACCTACAGGGAGATGAACCTGGAGACGAGTCCCCTCAGCCAGCTGGTCCTGGGGCTCAGTTCACAGACACTCCCCACAGAGCCCCAGGACAGCAGCACAATTAGAACCAACCAAATCTTGACAAAACAAAAATATAATTACTTGACACGTTGGAAAGAAT
>NW_026288701.1:125000-150000 GCF_023373465.1 Oncorhynchus keta | reverse complement strand
TAGTAGTAATAGTATCAGTAATAGTAATAGTAGTAGTAATAGTATCAGTAATAGTAGTAGTAATAGTAGTAGTAATAGTAATAGTATCAGTAATAGTAGCAGTAATAGTAGCAGTAATAGTAATAGTAGTAGTAATAGTATCAGTAATAGTAGTAGTAATAGTAATAGTAGTAGTAGTAGTAATAGTATCAGTAATAGTAGCAGTAATAGTAGCAGCAGTAGTAGTAATAGTAATAGTATCAGTAATAGTAGCAGTAATAGTATCAGTAATAGTAATAGTAGTAGTAATAGTATCAGTAGCAGTAGTAGTAGTAGTAATAGTAGTAGTAATAGTATCAGTAGTAGTAATAGTATCAGTAATAGTAGTAGTATCAGTAATAGTAGTAATAGTAATAGTATCAGTAATAGTATCAGTAATAGTATCAGTAATAGTATCAGTAGTAGTAATAGTATCAGTAATAGTAATAGTATCAGTAATAGTAATAGTAGCAGTAATAGTAATAGTATCAGTAATAGTATCAGTAATAGTATCAGTAATAGTAGCAGTAATAGTAGTAGTAATAGTATCAGTAGTAGTAATAGTAATAGTATCAGTAATAGTAATAGTAATAGTATCAGTAATAGTAATAGTATCAGTAATAGTAATAGTATCAGTAATAGTATCAGTAATAGTAATAGTATCAGTAATAGTATCAGTAATAGTAGTAGTATCAGTAATAGTATCAGTAGTAGTAATAGTATCAGTAATAGTAATAGTATCAGTAATAGTAGTAATAGTAGTAGTAATAGTAGTAGTAGCAGTAATAGTAATAGTATCAGTAATAGTATCAGTAATAGTATCAGTAATAGTAATAGTATCAGTAATAGTATCAGTAATAGTAGTAGTATCAGTAATAGTATCAGTAATAGTAATAGTAGCAGTAATAGTAATAGTAATAGTATCAGTAATAGTAATAGTATCAGTAATAGTAATAGTATCAGTAATAGTAATAGTATCAGTAATAGTATCAGTAATAGTAGTAGTAATAGTATCAGTAATAGTAATAGTATCAGTAGTAGTAGTAGTAGTAGTAATAGTAGCAGTAGTAGTAATAGTAGTAGTAGTAGTAATAGTATCAGTAGCAGTAGCAGTAGTAGTAATAGTAGCAGTAGTAGTAGTAGCAGTAGTAATAGTAGCAGTAGTAGTAATAGTAGTAGTAGTAGTAATAGTAGTAGTAGTAATAGTAGCAGTAGTAGTAGTAGTAGTAGTAATAGTAGCAGTAGTAGTAATAGTAGTAGTAATAATAATAATAATATATGCCATTTAGCAGACGCTTTTATCAAAGCGACTTACAGTCATGTGTGCATACATTCTACTTATGGGTGGTCCCGGGAATCGAACCCACTAACCTGGCGTTACAAGCTCCATGCTCTACCAACTGAGCTACAGAAGGACCACTAGTAGTAGTAATAGTAATAGTAGCAGTAGTAGTAGTAGTAATAGTAATAGTATCAGTAATAGTAATAGTATCAGTAATAGTAATAGTATCAGTAGCAGTAGTAGTAATAGTAGTAGTAGTAATAGTATCAGTAGCAGTAGTAATAGTAGCAGTAGTAGTAGTAGTAGTAGTAGCAGTAGTAGTAATAGTAGCAGTAGTAGTAATAGTAGTAGTAATAGTAGTAGTAATAGTAGCAGTAGTAGTAGTAGTAGTAGTATCAGTGGTAGTAGTAATAGTAGCAGTAGTATCAGTAGCAGTAGTAATTGAGGAGCAGTGTGGACAGATTGAGGAGCAGTGTGGACAGATTGAGGGGCAGTGTGGACAGATTGAGGGGCAGTGTGGACAGATTGAGGGGCAGTGTGGACAGATTGAGGGGCAGTGTGGACAGATTGAGGAGCAGTGTGGACAGATTGAGGGGCAGTGTGGACAGATTGAGGGGCAGTGTGGACAGATTGAGGAGCAGTGTGGACAGATTGAGGGGCAGTGTGGACAGATTGAGGGGCAGTGTGGACAGATTGAGGGGCAGTGTGGACAGATTGAGGAGCAGTGTGGACAGATTGAGGAGCAGTGTGGACAGATTGAGGAGCAGTGTGGACAGATTGAGGGGCAGTGTGGACAGATTGAGGAGCAGTGTGGACAGATTGAGGAGCAGTGTGGACAGATTGAGGAGCAGTGTGGACAGATTGAGGAGCAGTGTGGACAGATTGAGGAGCAGTGTGGACAGATTGAGGGGCAGTGTGGACAGATTGGGGTGAGGTGTGGACAGATTGAGGAGCAGTGTGGACAGATTGAGGAGCAGTGTGGACAGATTGAGGAGAAGTGTGGACAGATTGAGGAGCAGTGTGGACAGATTGAGGAGCAGTGTGGACAGATTGAGGAGCAGTGTGGACAGATTGAGGAGCAGTGTGGACAGATTGAGGAGCAGTGTGGACAGATTGGGGTGAGGTGTGGACAGATTGAGGGGCAGTGTGGACAGATTGAGGAGCAGTGTGGACAGATTGAGGGGCAGTGTGGACAGATTGAGGAGCAGTGTGGACAGATTGAGGGGCAGTGTGGACAGATTGAGGAGCAGTGTGGACAGATTGAGGAGCAGTGTGGACAGATTGAGGAGCAGTGTGGACAGATTGAGGGGCAGTGTGGACAGATTGGGGTGAGGTGTGGACAGATTGAGGAGCAGTGTGGACAGATTGAGGAGCAGTGTGGACAGATTGAGGAGCAGTGTGGACAGATTGAGGAGCAGTGTGGACAGATTGAGGAGCAGTGTGGACAGATTGAGGAGCAGTGTGGACAGATTGAGGAGCAGTGTGGACAGATTGGGGTGAGGTGTGGACAGATTGAGGAGCAGTGTGGACAGATTGAGGAGCAGTGTGGACAGATTGGGGTGAGGTGTGGACAGATTGAGGAGCAGTGTGGACAGATTGAGGAGCAGTGTGGACAGATTGAGGAGCAGTGTGGACAGATTGAGGGGCAGTGTGGACAGATTGAGGAGCAGTGTGGACAGATTGGGGTGAGGTGTGGACAGATTGAGGAGCAGTGTGGACAGATTGAGGAGCAGTGTGGACAGATTGAGGAGCAGTGTGGACAGATTGAGGAGCAGTGTGGACAGATTGAGGAGCAGTGTGGACAGATTGAGGAGCAGTGTGGACAGATTGAGGAGCAGTGTGGACAGATTGAGGAGCAGTGTGGACAGATTGAGGAGCAGTGTGGACAGATTGGGGTGAGGTGTGGACAGATTGAGGGGCAGTGTGGACAGATTGAGGGGCAGTGTGGACAGATTGGGGTGAGGTGTGGACAGATTGAGGAGCAGTGTGGACAGATTGAGGAGCAGTGTGGACAGATTGAGGAGCAGTGTGGACAGATTGAGGAGCAGTGTGGACAGATTGAGGAGCAGTGTGGACAGATTGGGGAGCAGTGTGGACAGATTGAGGAGAAGTGTGGACAGATTGAGGAGCAGTGTGGACAGATTGAGGAGCAGTGTGGACAGATTGAGGAGCAGTGTGGACAGATTGAGGAGCAGTGTGGACAGATTGAGGAGCAGTGTGGACAGATTGAGGAGCAGTGTGGACAGATTGAGGAGCAGTGTGGACAGATTGAGGAGCAGTGTGGACAGATTGAGGTGAGGTGTGGACAGATTGAGGAGCAGTGTGGACAGATTGAGGAGCAGTGTGGACAGATGTAGATAGACGGATTGATGTGTGTGTGTGTGTGTGTGTGTGTGTGTGTGTGTGTGTGTGTGTGTGTGTGTGTGTAGATCTGTCCCTAGCGAGGTTCATGGGGGCGGAGCTGACCCGAGGATACTTCCTGGAACACAATGAGGCTAAATACACAGAGAGACGAGAGAGGGTCTATACCTGCCTCCGGATCCCCAAGGAACTAGAGAAGGTACACACACACACACACACACACACACACACACACACACACACACACACACACACACACACACACACACACACACACACACACACACACACACACACACACACACCTCCCCCACTCTTCCTCCCCCTCCTCCCGCTCTTCCTCCCCCTCCCCCACTCTTCCTCCCCCTCCTCCCGCTCTTCCTCCACCCTCCTCCCCGCTCTTCCTCCCCTCTCCTCCCGCTCTTCCTCCTCCCGCTCTTCCTCCCCCCCTCCTCACCCTTCCTCCTCCCGCCCTTCCTCCTCCCACTCCTCCCGCCCTTCTTCCTCCCACTCTTCCTGCCCCCTCCTCCCGCTCTTCCTGCCCCCTCTTCCTCCCACTCTTCCTGCCCCCTCCTCCCTCTCTTCCTGCCCCTCCTCCCTCTCTTCCTGCCCCCTCCTCCCACTCTTCCTGCCCCCTCCTCCCTCTCTTCCTGCCCCCTCCTCCCTCTCTTCCTGCCCCCTCCTCCCACTCTTCCTGCCCCCTCCTCCCTCTCTTCCTGCCCCCTCCTCCCTCTCTTCCTGCCCCCTCCTCCCTCTCCTCCTGCCCACTCCTCCCTCTCCTCCCACTCTTCCTGCCCCCTCTTCATCCCACTCTTCCTGCCCCCTCCTCCCACTCTTCCTGCCCCCTCCTCCCCCTCTTCCTGCCCCCTCCTCCCTCTCTTCCTGCCCCCTCCTCCCTCTCTTCCTGCCCCCTCCTCCCACTCTTCCTCCTCCCACTCTTCCTGCCCCCTCCTCCCTCTCCTCCTGCCCCCTCCTCCCACTCTTCCTCCTCCCACTCTTCCTGCCCCCTCCTCCCTCTCTTCCTGCCCCCTCCTCCCTCTCGTCCTGCCCCCTCCTCCCTCTCTTCCTGCCCCCTCCTCCCTCTCTTCCTGCCCTCTCCTCCCACTCTTCCCCCTCCCATCCTGTCTCTCTTCCTGCCCCCTCCTCTCACTCTTCCTGCCCCCTCCTCCCTCTCTTCCTGCCCCCTCCCTCTCTTCCTGCCCCCTCCTCTCACTCTTCCTGCCCCCTCCTCCCTCTCTTCCTGCTCCCTCCTCCCTCTCTTCCTGCCCCCTCCTCCCACTCTTCCTCCTCCCACTCTTCCTGCCCCCTCCTCCCTCTCTTCCTGCCCCCTCCTCCCTCTCTTCCTGCCCTCTTCTCCCACTCTTCCCCCTCCCATCCTGTCTCTCTTATCTCTCTCTCTCCATCTCTTCCTGCCCCCTCCTCTCACTCTTCCTGCCCCCTCCTCCCACTCTTCCTGCCCCCTCCTCCCACTCTTCCTCTTCCCATCTTGTCTCTCTTCCTGCCCCCTCCTCCCACTCTTCCTCTTCCCATCCTGTCTCTCTTCCTGCCCCCTCCTCCCTCTCTTCCTGCCCCCTCCTCCCTCTCTTCCTGCCCCCTATTGGGAAGCGTGTTTACATTTACCAAGGCAACAGTCACCATAGTGATATAAACAGTCACCGTAGTGATATAAACAGTCACCATAGTGATATAAACAGTCACCATAGTGATATAAACAGTCACCATAGTGATATAAACAGTCACCATAGTGATATAAACAGTCACCATAGTGATATAAACAGTCACCGTAGTGATATAAACAGTCACCATAGTGATATAAACAGTCACCATAGTGATATAAACAGTCACCGTAGTGATATAAACAGTCACCGTAGTGATATAAACAGTCACCGTAGTGATATAAACAGTCACCATAGTGATATAAACAGTCACCGTAGTGATATAAACAGTCACCATAGTGATATAAACAGTCACCATAGTGATATAAACAGTCACCGTAGTGATATAAACAGTCACCGTAGTGATATAAACAGTCACCGTAGTGATATAAACAGTCACCATAGTGATATAAACAGTCACCATAGTGATATAAACAGTCACCATAGTGATATAAACAGTCACCGTAGTGATATAAACAGTCACCATAGTGATATAAACAGTCACCATAGTGATATAAACAGTCACCATAGTGATATAAACAGTCACCATAGTGATATAAACAGTCACCGTAGTGATATAAACAGTCACCGTAGTGATATAAACAGTCACCATAGTGATATAAACAGTCACCATAGTGATATAAACAGTCACCAGTAGTGATATAAACAGTCACCATAGTGATATAAACAGTCACCATAGTGATATAAACAGTCACCATAGTGATATAAACAGTCACCGTAGTGATATAAACAGTCACCGTAGTGATATAAACAGTCACCATAGTGATATAAACAGTCACCATAGTGATATAAACAGTCACCATAGTGATATAAACAGTCACCATAGTGATATAAACAGTCACCATAGTGATATAAACAGTCACCATAGTGATATAAACAGTCACCATAGTGATATAAACAGTCACCGTAGTGATATAAACAGTCACCGTAGTGATATAAACAGTCACCGTAGTGATATAAACAGTCACCGTAGTGATATAAACAGTCACCATAGTGATATAAACAGTCACCATAGTGATATAAACAGTCACCATAGTGATATAAACAGTCACCATAGTGATATAAACAGTCACCATAGTGATATAAACAGTCACCATAGTGATATAAACAGTCACCATAGTGATATAAACAGTCACCATAGTGATATAAACAGTCACCATAGTGAACTAAATCTCTGTCTCTCTGTGTAGTTGATGCTGTTTGGGTTCTTCCTGTGTCTGGATGCCTTCCTGTACGTGTTCACTCTGCTGCCTCTCAGAGTCCTACTGGCCCTCGTCCACCTACTGACCCTACCCTGCTGTGGTCTGAGGTAACACACCTACACACACCTCATCAGACTACTGACCCTACCCTGCTGTGGTCTGAGGTAACACACCTCATCAGACTACTGACCCTACCCTGCTGTGGTCTGAGGTAACACACCTCATCAGACTACTGACCCTACCCTGCTGTGGTCTGAGGTAACACACCTCATCAGACTACTGACCCTACCCTGCTGTGGTCTGAGGTAACACACCTACACACACCTCATCAGACTACTGACTCTACCCTGCTGTGGTCTGAGGTAACACACCTCATCAGACTACTGACCCTACCCTGCTGTGGTCTGAGGTAACACACCTCATCAGACTACTGACCCTACCCTGCTGTGGTCTGAGGTAACACACCTACACACACCTCATCAGACTACTGACCCTACCCTGCTGTGGTCTGAGGTAACACACCTACACACACCTCATCAGACTACTGACTCTACCCTGCTGTGGTCTGAGGTAACACACCTCATCAGACTACTGACTCTACCCTGCTGTGGTCTGAGGTAACACACCTACACACACCTCATCAGACTACTGACTCTACCCTGCTGTGGTCTGAGGTAACACACCTACACACACCTCATCAGACTACTGACTCTACCCTGCTGTGGTCTGAGGTAACACACCTACACACACCTCATCAGACTACTGACCCTACCCTGCTGTGGTCTGAGGTAACACACCTACACACACCTCATCAGACTACTGACCCTACCCTGCTGTGGTCTGAGGTAACACCTACACACACCTCATCAGACTACTGACCCTACCCTGCTGTGGTCTGAGGTAACACACCTACACACACCTCATCAGACTACTGACTCTACCCTGCTGTGGTCTGAGGTAACACACCTACACACACCTCATCAGACTACTGACTCTACCCTGCTGTGGTCTGAGGTAACACACCTCATCAGACTACTGACCCTACCCTGCTGTGGTCTGAGGTAACACACCTCATCAGACTACTGACCCTACCCTGCTGTGGTCTGAGGTAACACACCTACACACACCTCATCAGACTACTGACCCTACCCTGCTGTGGTCTGAGGTAACACCTACACACACCTCATCAGACTACTGACTCTACCCTGCTGTGGTCTGAGGTAACACACCTACACACACCTCATCAGACTACTGACCCTACCCTGCTGTGGTCTGAGGTAACACCTACACACACCTCATCAGACTACTGACCCTACCCTGCTGTGGTCTGAGGTAACACACCTACACACACCTCATCAGACTACTGACCCTACCCTGCTGTGGTCTGAGGTAACACACCTCATCAGACTACTGACCCTACCCTGCTGTGGTCTGAGGTAACACACCTCATCAGACTACTGACCCTACCCTGCTGTGGTCTGAGGTAACACACCTACACACACCTCATCAGACTACTGACCCTACCCTGCTGTGGTCTGAGGTAACACCTACACACACCTCATCAGACTACTGACCCTACCCTGCTGTGGTCTGAGGTAACACACCTACACACACCTCATCAGACTACTGACTCTACCCTGCTGTGGTCTGAGGTAACACACCTACACACACCTCATCAGACTACTGACCCTACCCTGCTGTGGTCTGAGGTAACACACCTACACACACCTCATCAGACTACTGACCCTACCCTGCTGTGGTCTGAGGTAACACACCTACACACACCTCATCAGACTACTGACTCTACCCTGCTGTGGTCTGAGGTAACACACCTACACACACCTCATCAGACTACTGACCCTACCCTGCTGTGGTCTGAGGTAACACACCTCATCAGACTACTGACCCTACCCTGCTGTGGTCTGAGGTAACACACCTACACACACCTCATCAGACTACTGACCCTACCCTGCTGTGGTCTGAGGTAACACACCTCATCAGACTACTGACCCTACCCTGCTGTGGTCTGAGGTAACACACCTACACACACCTCATCAGACTACTGACCCTACCCTGCTGTGGTCTGAGGTAACACACCTCATCAGACTACTGACTCTACCCTGCTGTGGTCTGAGGTAACACACCTCATCAGACTACTGACTCTACCCTGCTGTGGTCTGAGGTAACACACCTACACACACCTCATCAGACTACTGACCCTACCCTGCTGTGGTCTGAGGTAACACACCTACACACACCTCATCAGACTACTAGTAGACTCTAACCTGCTGTGGTCTGAGGTAACACACCTACACACACCTCATCAGACTACTGACCCTACCCTGCTGTGGTCTGAGGTAACACACCTACACACACCTCATCAGACTACTGACCCTACCCTGCTGTGGTCTGAGGTAACACCTACACACACCTCATCAGACTACTGACCCTACCCTGCTGTGGTCTGAGGTAACACACCTACACACACCTCATCAGACTACTGACTCTACCCTGCTGTGGTCTGAGGTAACACACCTACACACACCTCATCAGACTACTGACTCTACCCTGCTGTGGTCTGAGGTAACACACCTCATCAGACTACTGACCCTACCCTGCTGTGGTCTGAGGTAACACACCTCATCAGACTACTGACCCTACCCTGCTGTGGTCTGAGGTAACACACCTACACACACCTCATCAGACTACTGACCCTACCCTGCTGTGGTCTGAGGTAACACCTACACACACCTCATCAGACTACTGACCCTACCCTGCTGTGGTCTGAGGTAACACACCTACACACACCTCATCAGACTACTGACCCTACCCTGCTGTGGTCTGAGGTAACACCTACACACACCTCATCAGACTACTGACCCTACCCTGCTGTGGTCTGAGGTAACACACCTCATCAGACTACTGACCCTACCCTGCTGTGGTCTGAGGTAACACACCTCATCAGACTACTGACCCTACCCTGCTGTGGTCTGAGGTAACACACCTACACACACCTCATCAGACTACTGACCCTACCCTGCTGTGGTCTGAGGTAACACACCTCATCAGACTACTGACCCTACCCTGCTGTGGTCTGAGGTAACACACCTACACACACCTCATCAGACTACTGACCCTACCCTGCTGTGGTCTGAGGTAACACCTACACACACCTCATCAGACTACTGACCCTACCCTGCTGTGGTCTGAGGTAACACACCTACACACACCTCATCAGACTACTGACTCTACCCTGCTGTGGTCTGAGGTAACACCTACACACACCTCATCAGACTACTGACCCTACCCTGCTGTGGTCTGAGGTAACACACCTACACACACCTCATCAGACTACTGACTCTACCCTGCTGTGGTCTGAGGTAACACACCTACACACACCTCATCAGACTACTGACCCTACCCTGCTGTGGTCTGAGGTAACACACCTACACACACCTCATCAGACTACTGACCCTACCCTGCTGTGGTCTGAGGTAACACACCTACACACACCTCATCAGACTACTGACCCTACCCTGCTGTGGTCTGAGGTAACACACCTACACACACCTCATCAGACTACTGACCCTACCCTGCTGTGGTCTGAGGTAACACACCTACACACACCTCATCAGACTACTGACCCTACCCTGCTGTGGTCTGAGGTAACACACCTCATCAGACTACTGACCCTACCCTGCTGTGGTCTGAGGTAACACACCTCATCAGACTACTGACCCTACCCTGCTGTGGTCTGAGGTAACACACCTACACACACCTCATCAGACTACTGACTCTACCCTGCTGTGGTCTGAGGTAACACACCTACACACACCTCATCAGACTACTGACCCTACCCTGCTGTGGTCTGAGGTAACACACCTCATCAGACTACTGACCCTACCCTGCTGTGGTCTGAGGTAACACACCTACACACACCTCATCAGACTACTGACCCTACCCTGCTGTGGTCTGAGGTAACACACCTACACACACCTCATCAGACTACTGACCCTACCCTGCTGTGGTCTGAGGTAACACCTACACACACCTCATCAGACTACTGACCCTACCCTGCTGTGGTCTGAGGTAACACACCTACACACACCTCATCAGACTACTGACCCTACCCTGCTGTGGTCTGAGGTAACACACCTCATCAGACTACTGACCCTACCCTGCTGTGGTCTGAGGTAACACACCTACACACACCTCATCAGACTACTGACCCTACCCTGCTGTGGTCTGAGGTAACACACCTACACACACCTCATCAGACTACTGACCCTACCCTGCTGTGGTCTGAGGTAACACACCTCATCAGACTACTGACCCTACCCTGCTGTGGTCTGAGGTAACACCTACACACACCTCATCAGACTACTGACCCTACCCTGCTGTGGTCTGAGGTAACACACCTACACACACCTCATCAGACTACTGACCCTACCCTGCTGTGGTCTGAGGTAACACACCTACACACACCTCATCAGACTACTGACCCTACCCTGCTGTGGTCTGAGGTAACACACCTCATCAGACTACTGACCCTACCCTGCTGTGGTCTGAGGTAACACACCTACACACACCTCATCAGACTACTGACCCTACCCTGCTGTGGTCTGAGGTAACACACCTACACACACCTCATCAGACTACTGACCCTACCCTGCTGTGGTCTGAGGTAACACACCTCATCAGACTACTGACCCTACCCTGCTGTGGTCTGAGGTAACACCTACACACACCTCATCAGACTACTGACCCTACCCTGCTGTGGTCTGAGGTAACACACCTACACACACCTCATCAGACTACTGACTCTACCCTGCTGTGGTCTGAGGTAACACCTACACACACCTCATCAGACTACTGACCCTACCCTGCTGTGGTCTGAGGTAACACCTACACACACCTCATCAGACTACTGACTCTACCCTGCTGTGGTCTGAGGTAACACCTACACACACCTCATCAGACTACTGACTCTACCCTGCTGTGGTCTGAGGTAACACACCTACACACACCTCATCAGACTACTGACCCTACCCTGCTGTGGTCTGAGGTAACACCTACACACACCTCATCAGACTACCGACCCTACACTGCTGTGGTCTGAGGTAACACACCTACACACACCTCATCAGACTACTGACCCTACCCTGCTGTGGTCTGAGGTAACACACCTACACACACCTCATCAGACTACTGACCCTACCCTGCTGTGGTCTGAGGTAACACCTACACACACCTCATCAGACTACTGACCCTACACTGCTGTGGTCTGAGGTAACACACCTCATCAGACTACTGACCCTACCCTGCTGTGGTCTGAGGTAACACACCTACACACACCTCATCAGACAACTGACCCTACCCTGCTGTGGTCTGAGGTAACACACCTCATCAGACTACTGACCCTACCCTGCTGTGGTCTGAGGTAACACCTACACACACCTCATCAGACTACTGACCCTACCCTGCTGTGGTCTGAGGTAACACACCTACACACACCTCATCAGACTACTGACTCTACCCTGCTGTGGTCTGAGGTAACACCTACACACACCTCATCAGACTACTGACCCTACCCTGCTGTGGTCTGAGGTAACACCTACACACACCTCATCAGACTACTGACTCTACCCTGCTGTGGTCTGAGGTAACACCTACACACACCTCATCAGACTACTGACTCTACCCTGCTGTGGTCTGAGGTAACACACCTACACACACCTCATCAGACTACTGACCCTACCCTGCTGTGGTCTGAGGTAACACCTACACACACCTCATCAGACTACCGACCCTACACTGCTGTGGTCTGAGGTAACACACCTACACACACCTCATCAGACTACTGACCCTACCCTGCTGTGGTCTGAGGTAACACACCTACACACACCTCATCAGACTACTGACCCTACCCTGCTGTGGTCTGAGGTAACACACCTCATCAGACTACTGACCCTACCCTGCTGTGGTCTGAGGTAACACACCTACACACACCTCATCAGACTACTGACCCTACCCTGCTGTGGTCTGAGGTAACACACCTCATCCACCTACTCATCATGCTAACTCTTCTCTCTCTCCTCTCCTCCACAGTGGGTCTCCTCTCCTCCACAGTGGGTCTCCTCTCCTCCAACCAGCCCAGGTCTGTGATCTGTTGAAGGGTGTCATCGTGGTGTTGTGTTACGTCATGATGAGCTACGTGGACTACAGCATGATGTATCACCTGATCAGAGGACAGTCTGTCATCAAACTCTATATTATCTACAACATGCTGGAGGTAACGCACTGAGATTACAGCATGATGTATCAACTGATCAGAGGACAGTCTGTCATCAAACTCTATATTATCTACAACATGCTGGAGGTAACGCACTGAGATTACAGCATGATGTATCAACTGATCAGAGGACAGTCTGTCATCAAACTCTATATTATCTACAACATGCTGGAGGTAACGCACTGAGATTACAGCATGATGTATCAACTGATCAGAGGACAGTCTGTCATCAAACTCTATATTATCTACAACATGCTGGAGGTAACGCACTGAGATTACAGCATGATGTATCAACTGATCAGAGGACAGTCTGTCATCAAACTCTATATTATCTACAACATGCTGGAGGTAACTGAGATTACACTGAGATTACAGCATGATGTATCAACTGATCAGAGGACAGTCTGTCATCAAACTCTATATTATCTACAACATGCTGGAGGTAACGCACTGAGATTACAGCATGATGTATCAACTGATCAGAGGACAGTCTGTCATCAAACTCTATATTATCTACAACATGCTGGAGGTAACGCACTGAGATTACAGCATGATGTATCAACTGATCAGAGGACAGACAGTCTGTCATCAAACTCTATATTATCTACAACATGCTGGAGGTAACGCACTGAGATTACAGCATGATGTATCAACTGATCAGAGGACAGTCTGTCATCAAACTCTATATTATCTACAACATGCTGGAGGTAACGCACTGAGATTACAGCATGATGTATCAACTGATCAGAGGACAGTCTGTCATCAAACTCTATATTATCTACAACATGCTGGAGGTAACGTACTGAGATTACAGCATGATGTATCAACTGATCAGAGGACAGTCTGTCATCAAACTCTATATTATCTACAACATGCTGGAGGTAACGCACTGAGATTACAGCATGATGTATCAACTGATCAGAGGACAGTCTGTCATCAAACTCTATATTATCTACAACATGCTGGAGGTAACGCACTGAGATTACAGCATGATGTATCAACTGATCAGAGGACAGTCTGTCATCAAACTCTATATTATCTACAACATGCTGGAGGTAACGCACTGAGATTACAGCATGATGTATCAACTGATCAGAGGACAGTCTGTCATCAAACTATGTATCATCTACCTGCAGCTTTTCATACCTCACCTGTACCTGCAGCTTTTAATACCTCACCTCTACCTGCAGCTTTTAATACCTCACCTCTACCTGCAGCTTTTAATACCTCACCTCTACCTGCAGCTTTTAATACCTCACCTCTACCTGCAGCTTTTAATACCTCACCTCTACCTGCAGCTTTTAATACCTCACCTCTACCTGCAGCTTTTAATACCTCACCTCTACCTGCAGCTTTTAATACCTCACCTCTACCTGCAGCTTTTAATACCTCACCTCTACCTGCAGCTTTTAATACCTCACCTCTACCTGCAGCTTTTAATACCTCACCTGTACCTGCAGCTTTTAATACCTCACCTCTACCTGCAGCTTTTAATACCTCACCTCTACCTGCAGCTTTTAATACCTCACCTGTACCTGCAGCTTTTAATACCTCACCTGTACCTGCAGCTTTTAATACCTCACCTCTACCTGCAGCTTTTAATAACTCACCTGTACCTGCAGCTTTTAATACCTCACCTCTACCTGCAGCTTTTAATACCTCACCTGTACCTGCAGCTTTTAATACCTCACCTCTAACTGCAGCTTTTAATACCTCACCTCTACCTGCAGCTTTTAATACCTCACCTCTACCTGCAGCTTTTAATACCTCACCTGTACCTGCAGCTTTTAATACCTCACCTGTACCTGCAGCTTTTAATACCTCACCTGTACCTGCAGCTTTTAATACCTCACCTCTACCTGCAGCTTTTAATACCTCACCTGTACCTGCAGCTTTTAATACCTCACCTCTACCTGCGGATTTTAATACCTCACCTGTACCTGCAGCTTTTAATACCTCACTTATACCTGCAGCTTTTCATACCTCACCTGTACCTGCAGCTTTTAATACCTCATCTCTACCTGCGGATTTTAATACCTCACCTGTACCTGCAGCTTTTAATACCTCAACTCTACCTGCAGCTTTTCATACCTCACCTGTACCTGCAGCTTTTAATACCTCACCTGTACCTGCAGCTTTTAATACCTCACCTCTACCTGCAGCTTTTAATACCTCACCTCTACCTGCAGCTTTTAATACCTCACCTGTACCTGCAGCTTTTAATACCTCACCTGTACCTGCAGCTTTTAATACCTCACCTGTACCTGCAGCTTTTAATACCTCACCTCTACCTGCAGCTTTTAATACATCACCTCTACCTGCAGCTTTTAATACCTCACCTGTACCTGCAGCTTTTAATACCTCACCTGTACCTGCAGATTTTAATACCTCACCTCTACCTGCAGCTTTTAATACCTCACCTGTACCTGCAGCTTTTAATACCTCACCTCTACCTGCAGCTTTTAATACCTCACCTCTACCTGCAGCTTTTCATACCTCACCTCTACCTGCAGCTTTTCATACCTCACCTCTACCTGCAGCTTTTAATACCTCACCTCTACCTGCAGCTTTTAATACCTCACCTCTACCTGCAGCTTTTCATACCTCACCTCTACCTGCAGCTTTTAATACCTCACCTGTACCTACAGCTTTTAATACCTCACCTCTACCTGCAGCTTTACACTGAGACACACACGCACAACCGACTAACTGTGTGTTTGTGCATTTGTTTTCCCTACAGGTAGACTAACCGTGTGTGTGTGTGTGTGTGTGTGTGTGTGTGTGTGTGTGTGTGTGTGTGTGTGTGTGTGTGTGTGTGTGTGTGTGTGTGTGTGTGTGTGTGTGTGTGTGTGTGTGTGTGTGTGTGTGTGTGTGTGTGTGTGTGTGTGTGTGTGTGTGTGTTCCCTGCAGGTTGCAGACAGGCTGTTCTCTTCGTTTGGTCAGGACATTCTGGACGCTCTCTACTGGACTGCTACAGAACCTAAAGAGAAGAAGAGAGCTCATATAGGAGTTGTTCCTCACTTCCTCATGGCTGTTCTATATGTCTGTATCCTTACTTACTAAACCTAAAGAGAGACGGTATAGCAGTTGTCTCTCACTTCCTGTCTGTATCCTTACTTACTGAACCTAAAGAGACGGTATAGGAGTTGTCTCTCACTTCCTGTCTGTATCCTTACTTACTGAACCTAAGAGAGACGGTATAGTAGTTGTAACCCACTTCCTGTCTGTATCCTTACTTACTGAACCTATAGAGAGACGGTATAGTAGTTAATAATAATAATATAATAATATACTGAACCATTTAGAGACGCTTCCTTACAGTCTGTATCCATTACTTACTGAACCTAACCCTGGCGAGACGCCATGTCTAGTAGCTACAGTAACCCACTTCCTGTCTGTATCCTGTACCTTACTGAACCTATAGAGAGACGGTATAGCAGTTGTAACTCACTTCCTGTCTGTATCCTTACTTACTGAACCTAAAGAGAGACGGTATAGCAGTTTTAACCCACTTCCTGTCTGTATCCTTACTTACTGAACCTAAAGAGACGGTATAGCAGTTGTAACCCACTTCCTGTCTGTATCCTTACTTACTGAACCTAAAGAGAGACGGTATAGTAGTTGTACCTCACTTCCTGTCTGTATCCTTACTTACTGAACCTAAAGAGAGACGGTATAGTAGTTGTCTCTCACTTCCTGTCTGTATCCTTACTTACTGAACCTAAAGAGAGACGGTATAGTAGTTGTAACCTCACTTCCTGTCTGTATCCTTACTTACTGAACCTAAAGAGAGACGGTATAGTAGTTGTACCTCACTTCCTGTCTGTATCCTTACTTACTGAACCTAAAGAGAGACGGTATAGTAGTTGTAACCCACTTCCTGTCTGTATCCTTACTTACTGAACCTAAAGAGACGGTATAGTAGTTGTACCTCACTTCCTGTCTGTATCCTTACTTACTGAACCTAAAGAGAGACGGTATAGTAGTTTTTCCTGTGTGTGTCAGTTCCTCTTCCTGTCTGTATCCTTACTTACTGAACCTAAAGAGAGACGGTATAGTAGTTGTCTATCAGATTGTTTTATCTGACTTCCTCATGGGGTGTGTGTGTGTGTGTGTGTGTGTGTGTGTGTGTGTGTGTGTGTGTGTGTGTGTGTGTGTGTGTGTGTGTGTGTGTGTGTGTGTGTGTGTGTGTGTCTATCAGATTGTTTTCCTGAGTGTGTGTCAGTTCCTCATGGGGTGTGTGTGTGTCAGATTGTTTTCCTGAGTGTGTGTCAGTTCCTCATGGGGTGTGTGTGTGTGTGTGTGTGTCTGTGTGTGTGTCTGTGTGTGTGTGTGTGTGTCTATCAGATTGTTTTCTGAGTGTGTGTCAGTTCCTCATGGGGTGTGTGTGTGTCTGTGTGGTGTGTGTGTGTGTGTGTGTGTGTGTGTGTGTGTGTGTGTGTGTGTCTATCAGATTGTTTTCCTGAGTGTGTGTCAGTTCTTCATGCTATCCTCATCATGGTCCAGGCCACTACCCTGAACGTTGCCTTCAACTCTCACAACAAGTCTCTCCTCACCATCATGATGTCAAACAACGTGAGTCCACACACACACACACACACACACACACTGAGACACACACACACACACACACACACACACACACACACACACACTGAGACACCCACCCAGATCAGTGACTGTTGTGTTTCTCTGTAGTTCGTGGAGATCAAAGGAAGTGTGTTTAAGAAGTTTGAGAAGAACAACCTCTTTCAGATGTCTAACAGTGGTGAGTATAACTACCCCTGACCTCTGACCCTTGACCTCTAACCCCTTACACCTGACCTCTAATCCCTTACCTCTAACCCCTTACCTCTGACTTCTAACAACCTCTTTCAGATGTCTAACAGTGGTGAGTATAACTACCCCTGACCTCTAACCCCTGACCTCTGAACCTTGACCTCTAACCCCTTACCTCTGACTTCTAACAACCTCTTTCAGATGTCTAACAGTGGTGAGTATAACTACCCCTGACCTCTAACCCCTTGGTGCCTCTCTCTGACCCCTGACCCCTTGGCGCCTCTCCCTGACCTCTGACCCCTTGGTGCCTCTCTCTGACCCCTGACCCCTTGGCGCCTCTCCCTGACCTCTGACCCCTTGGCGCCTCTCTCTGATCCCCCTGACCTCTCTAACCCTGGTGGTCATATTCTGACATCAAAACATTTTTATTCCACCTGGGTTGTTATTGAGGTAAATATAACAGTAATTCTGCTCTTCTCTCCCCTCTTCACCCTCTCTCTCTCTCCTATTCCCCCTCTCTCTCTCTCCCTTCCCCCTCTCTCTCTCTCCTATTCTCTCTCTCTCCCCCTCTATCGCCTCTCTCTCTCCTATTCTCTCTCCTCTTCCCCCTCTCTCTCTCTCTATCGCCTCTCTCTCTATCGCCTCTCTCTCTCTATCGCCTCTCTCTCTCTCCTATTCTCGCTCTCTCTCTCTCTTCCCCCTCTCTCTCTCTATCGCCCCACCCACCCACCCTCTCTCCCCTCTTCCCCCTCTCTCTCTCTCTCCCCTCTTCCCCCTCTCTCTCTCTCTCCCCTCTTCCCTCTCTCTCTCTCTCCTATTCTCGCTCTCTCTCCTATTCTCGCTCTCTCTCTCTATCGCCTCTCTCTCTCCTATTCTCCCCCCATCTCTTTCACTCCATCACCCCACCCTCTCTCTCCTATTCTCGCTCTCTCCCTCTATCGCCCCACCCACCCACCCTCTCTCTCCTATTCTCGCTCTCTCTCTCTCTCTATCGCTTCTCTCTCTCCCTCTATCGCCCCCCCCCCTCTCTCCTATTCTCTCCCCATCTCTTTCACTCCATCACCCCACCCTCTCTCTATTACATCTCCTCTCCCCTCCTCCCCCATCTCTCTCTTTCTCTCTCTCCCCTCCTCTCTCTATCCCCTCCTCCCTCTCTCTCTCCACAGACATAAAGGAGAGGTTCACTAACTATGTTCTGTTACTCATTGTCTGTCTACGGAACATGGAGCAGTTCTCATGGAATCCTGGTAACTACTGTCTGTCTGTCTGCCTGCCTGCCTGCCTGCCTGCCTGCCTGCCTGCCTGCCTGCCTGTCTGTCTGTCTGTCTGTCTGTCTGTCTGTCTGTCTGTCTGTCTGTCTGTGTCTGTCTGTCTGTCAGAGTAGGACTGGGTTCTGGTGTGTTAGAGCAGGACTGGGTTCTGGTGTGTTGGACCAGGACTGGGTTCTGGTGTGTTAGAGCAGGACTGGGTTCTGGTGTGTTAGAGTAGGACTGGGTTCTGGTGTGTTGGAGCAGGACTGGGTTCTGGTGTGTTAGAGCAGGACTGGGTTCTGGTGTGTTAGAGCAGGACTGGGTTCTGGTGTGTTAGAGCAGGACTGGGTTCTGGTGTGTTAGAGCAGGACTGGGTTCTGGTGTGTTAGAGCAGGACTGGGTTCTGGTGTGTTGGAGCAGGACTGGGTTCTGGTGTGTTAGAGCAGAACTGGGTTCTGGTGTGTTAGATTAGGACTGGGTTCTGGTGTGTTAGAGCAGGACTGGGTTCTGGTGTGTTGGAGTAGGACTGGGTTCTGGTGTGTTAGAGTAGGACTGGGTTCTGGTGTGTTAGAGCAGGACTGGGTTCTGGTGTGTTAGAGCAGGACTGGGTTCTGGTGTGTTAGAGTAGGACTGGGTTCTGGTGTGTTAGAGTAGGACTGGGTTCTGGTGTGTTGGAGCAGGACTGGGTTCTGGTGTGTTAGAGTAGGACTGGGTTCTGGTGTGTTGGAGCAGGACTGGGTTCTGGTGTGTTGGAGCAGGACTGGGTTCTGGTGTGTTAGAGCAGAACTAGAGCAGAACTGGGTATTGGTAAGGCTAAAGGTGGTCCAGGCGGCTAGCTGAGAGGGTGATAAGGCTAAAGGTGGCCAGGTGGCTAGCTGAGAGGGTGATAAGGCTAAAGGTGGCCAGGTGGCTAGCTGAGAGGGTGGTAAGGCTAAAGGTGGCCAGGTGGCTAGCTGAGAGGGTGATAAGGCTAAAGGTGGCCAGGTGGCTAGCTGAGAGGGTGATAAGGCTAAAGCTGGGCCAGGTGGCTAGCTGATGAGAGGTGGTAAGGCTAAAGGTGGCCAGGTGATAGCTGAGGCTGGGCTGAGAGGGTGATCTAAAGGCTAAAGGTGGGCCATGTGACTAGCTGAGAGGGTGGTCTATTGGTAAGGCTAAAGGTGAGCCAGGTGGCTAGCTGAGATGGTGATAAGGCTAAAGGTAGCCAGGTGGCTAGCTGAGATGGCGATAAGGCTAAAGGTAGCCAGGTGGCTAGCTGAGATGGTGATAACGCTAAAGGTGGGTCAGCAGCCAGCTGAGATCTTGATCTATTGGTAAGGCTAAAGGTGGGCCAGGTGGCTAGCTGAGAGGGTGGTAAGGCTAAAGGTGGGCCAGGTGGCTAGCTGAGATGGTGATAAGGCTAAAGGTGGCCAGGTGGCTAGCTGAGATGGTGATAAGGCTAAAGGTGGCCAGGTGGCTAGCTGAGAGGGTGATAAGGCTAAAGCTGGGCCAGGTGGCTAGCTGAGATGGTGATAACGCTAAAGGTGGGCCAGGTGGCTAGCTGAGATGGTGATAAGGCTAAAGGTGGCCAGGTGGCTAGCTGAGATGGTGATAAGGCTAAAGGTGGCCAGGTGGCTAGCTGAGAGGGTGATAAGGCTAAAGGTGGCCAGGTGGCTAGCTGAGAGGGTGATAAGGCTAAAGGTGGCCAGGTGGCTAGCTGAGATGGTGATAAGGCTAAAGGTGGGCCAGGTGGCTAGCTGAGATGGTGATAAGGCTAAAGGTAGCCAGGTGGCTAGCTGAGATGGTGATAAGGCTAAAGGTGGGCCAGGTGGCTAGCTGAGATGGTGATAAGGCTAAAGGTGGGCCAGGTGGCTAGCTGAGATGGTGATAAGGCTAAAGGTGGCCAGCTGAGATGGTGATAAGGCTAAAGGTAGCCAGGTGGCTAGCTGAGATGGTGATAAGGCTAAAGGTGGGTCAGGTGGCTAGCTGAGATGGTGATAAGGCTAAAGGTGGGTCAGCAGCCAGCTGAGATGGTGATAACGCTAAAGGTGGGCCAGGTGGCTAGCTGAGATGGTGATAAGGCTAAAGGTGGGTCAGGTGGCTAGCTGAGATGGTGATAAGGCTAAAGGTGGGTCAGGTGGCTAGCTGAGATGGTGATAAGGCTAAAGGTAGCAGCCAGCTGAGATCTTGATCTATTGGTAAGGCTAAAGGTGGGCCAGGTGGCTAGCTGAGAGGGTGGTCTATTGGTAAGGCTAAAGGTGGGCCAGGTGGCCAGCTGAGATGGCGATAAGGCTAAAGGTAGCCAGGTGGCTAGCTGAGATGGTGATAAGGCTAAAGGTAGCCAGGTGGCTAGCTGAGATGGTGATAACGCTAAAGGTGGGTCAGCAGCCAGCTGAGATCTTGATCTATTGGTAAGGCTAAAGGTGGGCCAGGTGGCTAGCTGAGAGGGTGGTCTATTGGTAAGGCTAAAGGTGGGCCAGGTGGCCAGCTGAGATGGTGATAAGGCTAAAGGTGGCCAGGTGGCTAGCTGAGATGGTGATAAGGCTAAAGGTGGGCCAGGTGGCTAGCTGAGATGGTGATAACGCTAAAGGTGGGCCAGGTGGCCAGCTGAGATGGTGATAAGGCTAAAGGTGGCCAGGTGGCTAGCTGAGATGGTGATAAGGCTAAAGGTGGGCCAGGTGGCTAGCTGAGATGGTGATAACGCTAAAGGTGGGCCAGGTGGCTAGCTGAGATGGTGATAACGCTAAAGGTGGGCCAGGTGGCTAGCTGAGATGGTGATAAGGCTAAAGGTGGCCAGGTGGCTAGCTGAGAGGGTGATAAGGCTAAAGGTGGCCAGGTGGCTAGCTGAGATGGTGATAAGGCTAAAGGTGGCCAGGTGGCTAGCTGAGAGGGTGATAAGGCTAAAGCTGGGCCAGGTGGCTAGCTGAGATGGTGATAAGGCTAAAGGTGGGCCAGGTGGCTAGCTGAGATGGTGATAAGGCTAAAGGTGGCCAGGTGGCTAGCTGAGATGGTGATAAGGCTAAAGGTGGCCAGGTGGCTAGCTGAGAGGGTGATAAGGCTAAAGGTGGCCAGGTGGCTAGCTGAGAGGGTGATAAGGCTAAAGGTGGCCAGGTGGCTAGCTGAGATGGTGATAAGGCTAAAGGTGGGCCAGGTGGCTAGCTGAGATGGTGATAAGGCTAAAGGCTAAGATGGTGATAAGGCCAGGTGGCTAGCTGAGATGGTGATAAGGCTAAAGGTGGCCAGGTGGCTAGCTGAGAGGGTGATAAGGCTAAAGGTGGGCCAGGTGGCTAGCTGAGATGGTGATAAGGCTAAAGGTGGGCCAGGTGGCTAGCTGAGATGGTGATAAGGCTAAAGGTGGGCCAGGTGGCTAGCTGAGATGGTGATAAGGCTAAAGGTGGGTGGCTAGCTGAGAGGGTGATAAGGCTAAAGGCTAAAGGTGGTGATAAGGCCAGGTGGCTAGCTGAGATGGTGATAAGGCTAAAGGTGGGTGGCTAGCCAGGTGGCTAGCTGAGATGGTGATAAGGCTAAAGGTGGGCCAGGTGGCTAGCTGAGATGGTGATAAGGCTAAAGGTAGCCAGGTGGCTAGCTGAGATGGTGATAAGGCTAAAGGTGGGCCAGGTGGCTAGCTGAGATGGTGATAAGGCTAAAGGTGGGCCAGGTGGCTAGCTGAGATGGTGATAAGGCTAAAGGTGGCCAGCTGAGATGGTGATAAGGCTAAAGGTAGCCAGGTGGCTAGCTGAGATGGTGATAAGGCTAAAGGTGGGTCAGGTGGCTAGCTGAGATGGTGATAAGGCTAAAGGTGGGTCAGCAGCCAGCTGAGATGGTGATAACGCTAAAGGTGGGCCAGGTGGCTAGCTGAGATGGTGATAAGGCTAAAGGTGGGTCAGGTGGCTAGCTGAGATGGTGATAAGGCTAAAGGTGGGTCAGGTGGCTAGCTGAGATGGTGATAAGGCTAAAGGTAGCCAGGTGGCTAGCTGAGATGGTGATAAGGCTAAAGGTAGCCAGGTGGCTAGCTGAGATGGTGATAAGGCTAAAGGTAGCCAGGTGGCTAGCTGAGATGGTGATAAGGCTAAAGGTGGCCAGGTGGCTAGCTGAGAGGGTGATAAGGCTAAAGGTAGCCAGGTGGCTAGCTGAGATGGTGATAAGGCTAAATAAAGGTAGCCAGGTGGCTAGCTGAGAGGGTGATGAGGCTAAAGGTGGGCCAGGTGGCTAGCTGAGATGGTGATAAGGCTAAAGGTAGCCAGGTGGCTAGCTGAGATGGTGATAAGGCTAAAGGTAGCCAGGTGGCTAGCTGAGATGGTGATAAGGCTAAAGGTAGCCAGGTGGCTAGCTGAGAGGGTGATAAGGCTAAAGGTGGCCAGGTGGCTAGCTGAGAGGGTGATAAGGCTAAAGGTGGCCAGGTGGCTAGCTGAGATGGTGATAAGGCTAAAGGTAGCCAGGTGGCTAGCTGAGAGGGTGATAAGGCTAAAGGTAGCCAGGTGGCTAGCTGAGAGGGTGGTAAGGCTAAAGGTGGCCAGGTGGCTAGCTGAGAGGGTGATAAGGCTAAAGGTGGGTCAGCAGCCAGCTGAGATCTTGATCTATTGGTAAGACTAAAGGTGGGCAGGTGGCTAGGTGAGAGGGTGGTCTATTGGTAAGGTAAAGGTGGGCCAGGTGGCTAGCTGAGAGGGTGATAAGGCTAAAGGTGGGCAGGTGGCTAGCTGAGAGGGTGGTCTATTGGTAAGACTGAAACATTCAGTGTTCAGGGGAGATTTTCACAGCATAGGAGTTAGTTGTCAGTTCGGCTGTTGTAATGTGGTATCATAATTACATTGACCAGAGGAGAGACAGGTTAGAGCATTGGACTGTTTTACAACCGGATTATCAGCACTGTTCATAAACTGTGGACTCGTATCGACTGGGTGTCTGTATTGAAAATGTATCAATCGCTGATGTTATTGATATAGTGATGTATTAATAATGTAGTGATCATTTCCTGATCGGTTAATATGAATGATTAGTGTTGTATTGATAATGTACTGATGATTTCATTATTGATTGGTGATGTTTTGATAATGTACTGATCGGTTACTATGATTTGATTTTTAATGACAGACCACCTGTGGGTGCTGTTTCCTGACGTCGTCATGGTGATAGCGTCTGAGGTTACCGTGGATGTCGTGAAGCACGCCTTCATCACCAAGTTTAACGACATCACTGCAGACGTAAGTCTCCCTCCCTCCCTCCCTCCCTCCCTCCCTCCCTCCCTCCCTCCCTCCCTCCCTCCCTCCGTCCTCTCCTGGGGGTGGGGTTTAGGGTTAGTATAACGACATCACTGTAGACGTAAGTCTCCCTCCCTCCCTCCCCTCCCTCCCTCCCTCCCTCCCTCCCTCCTCTCCTGGGGGTGGGGTTTAGGGTTAGTATAATGACATCACTGTAGACGTAAGTCTCCCTCCCTCCCTCCCTCCCTCCCCCTCCCTCCGTCCCTCCCTCCTCTCCTGGGGGTGGGGTTTTTAGGGTTAGTATAACGACATCACTGTAGACGTAAGTCTCCCTCCCTCCCTCCCTCCCTCCCTCCCTCCCTCCCTCCCTCCCTCCCTCCCTCCCTCCCTCCCTCCCTCCCTCCCTCCCTCCCTCCTCCCTCCCTGGGGGTGGGATTTAGGGTTAGTATAATGACATCACTGTAGACGTAAGCTCCCTCCCTCCCTCCCTCCCTCCCTCCCCCTCCCTCCCTCCCTCCCTCCCTCCCTCCCTCCCTCCCTCCCTCCCTCCCTCCCTCCTCTCCTGGGGGGGTGGGATTTAGGGTTAGTATAATGACATCACTGTAGACGTAAGTCTCCCTCCCTCCCTCCCTCCCTCCCTCCCTCCCTCCCTCCCTCCCTCCCCTCCCTCCCTCCCTCCCTCCCTCCCTCCCTCCCCTGGGGGTGGGGTTTAGGGTTAGTATAATGACATCACTGTAGACGTAAGTCTCCCTCCCTCCCTCCCTCCCTCCTCTCCTGGGGGTGGGGTTTAGGGTTAGTATAATGACATCACTGTAGACATAAGTCTCCCTCCCTCCCCCCTCCCTCCCTCCCTCCCTCCCTCCCTCCCTCCCCCTCCCTCCCTCCCCCTCCCTCCCTCCCCTCCCTCCTCTCCTGGGGGTGTGGTTTAGGGTTAGTATAACGACATCACTGTAGACGTAAGTCTCC
>NW_026288701.1:20000-122500 GCF_023373465.1 Oncorhynchus keta | reverse complement strand
GGGTTAGTATAATGACATCACTGTAGACGTAAGTCTCCCTCCCTCCCTCCCTCCCTCCCTCCCTCCTCTCCTGGGGGTGGGGTTTAGGGTTAGTATAACGACATCACTGCAGACGTAAGTCTCCCTCCCTCCCTCCCTCCCTCCCTCCGTCCTCTCCTGGGGGTGGGGTTTAGGGTTAGTATAACGACATCACTGCAGACGTAAGTCTCCCTCCCTCCCTCCCTCCCTCCCTCCCTCCCTCCCTCCGTCCTCTCCTGGGGGTGGGGTTTAGGGTTAGTATAACGACATCACTGTAGACGTAAGTCTCATCTGTTTACCACATCCAGGGTGCCGATATATTAGAGCTCATCTGTTTACCTCATCCAGGGTGCCGATATATTAGAGCTCATCTGTTTACCACATCCAGGGTGCCGATATATTAGAGCTCATCTGTTTACCACATCCAGGGTGCCGATATATTAGAGCTCATCTGTTTACCTCATCTATGTCATCCAGGGTGCCGATATATTAGAGCTCATCTGTTTACCTCATCCAGGGTGCCGATATATTAGAGCTCATCTGTTTACCTCATCCAGGGTGCCGATATATTAGAGCTCATCTGTTTACCTCATCAAGGGTGCCGATATATTAGAGCTCATCTGTTTACCTCATCCAGGGTGCCGATATATTAGAGCTCATCTGTTTACCTCATCCAGGGTGCCGATATATTAGAGCTCATCTGTTTACCACATCCAGGGTGCCGATATATTAGAGCTCATCTGTTTACCTCATCCAGGGTGCCGATATATTAGAGCTCATCTGTTTACCACATCTATGTCATCCAGGGTGCCGATATATTAGAGCTCATCTGTTTACCACATCTATGTCATCCAGGGTGCCGATATATCAGAGCTCATCTGTTTACCTCATCCAGGGTGCCGATATATTAGAGCTCATCTGTTTACCTCATCCAGGGTGCCGATATATTAGAGCTCATCTGTTTACCACATCTATGTCATCCAGGGTGCCGATATATTAGAGCTCATCTGTTTACCTCATCCAGGGTGCCGATATATTAGAGCTCATCTGTTTACCACATCTATGTCATCCAGGGTGCCGATATATTAGAGCTCATCTGTTTACCTCATCCAGGGTGCCGATATATTAGAGCTCATCTGTTTACCTCATCCAGGGTGCCGATATATTAGAGCTCATCTGTTTACCACATCCAGGGTGCCGATATATTAGAGCTCATCTGTTTACCTCATCCAGGGTGCCGATATATTAGAGCTCATCTGTTTACCTCATCCAGGGTGCCGATATATTAGAGCTCATCTGTTTACCACATCCAGGGTGCCGATATATTAGAGCTCATCTGTTTACCACATCATGCTATGTCATCTGTTTACCTCATCTATGTCATCCAGGGTGCCGATATATCAGAGCTCATCTGTTTACCACATCAAGGGTGCCGATATATTAGAGCTCATCTGTTTACCTCATCCAGGGTGCCGATATATTAGAGCTCATCTGTTTACCACATCCAGGGTGCCGATATATTAGAGCTCATCTGTTTACCACATCTATGTCATCCAGGGTGCCGATATATTAGAGCTCATCTGTTTACCTCATCCAGGGTGCCGATATATTAGAGCTCATCTGTTTACCACATCTATGTCATCCAGGGTGCCGATATATTAGAGCTCATCTGTTTACCTCATCCAGGGTGCCGATATATTAGAGCTCATCTGTTTACCACATCCAGGGTGCCGATATATTAGAGCTCATCTGTTTACCTCATCCAGGGTGCCGATATATTAGAGCTCATCTGTTTACCTCATCCAGGGTGCCGATATATTAGAGCTCATCTGTTTACCACATCCAGGGTGCCGATATATTAGAGCTCATCTGTTTACCTCATCCAGGGTGCCGATATATTAGAGCTCATCTGTTTACCTCATCTATGTCATCCAGGGTGCCGATATATTAGAGCTCATCTGTTTACCTCATCCAGGGTGCCGATATATTAGAGCTCATCTGTTTACCTCATCTATGTCATCAAGGGTGCCAATATATTAGAGCTCATCTGTTTACCTCATCTATGTCATCAAGGGTGCCGATATATTAGAGCTCATCTGTTTACCTCATCCAGGGTGCCGATATATTAGAGCTCATCTGTTTACCTCATCTATGTCATCCAGGGTGCCGATATATTAGAGCTCATCTGTTTACCACATCCAGGGTGCCGATATATTAGAGCTCATCTGTTTACCACATCCAGGGTGCCGATATATTAGAGCTCATCTGTTTACCACATCCAGGGTGCCGATATATTAGAGCTCATCTGTTTACCTCATCCAGGGTGCCGATATATTAGAGCTCATCTGTTTACCTCATCCAGGGTGCCGATATATTAGAGCTCATCTGTTTACAGGGTGCCATCTGTTTACCTCATCCAGGGTGCCGATATATTAGAGCTCATCTGTTTACCACATCCAGGGTGCCGATCATCTGTTTACCTCATCTATGTCATCCAGGGTGCCGATATATTAGAGCTCATCTGTTTACCTCATCTATCATCAGGGTGCCGATATATTAGAGCTCATCTGTTTACCTCATCCAGGGTGCCGATATATTAGAGCTCATCTGTTTACCTCATCTATGTCATCCAGGGTGCCGATATATTAGAGCTCATCTGTTTACCTCATCAGGGTGCCGATATATTAGAGCTCATCTGTTTACCATCCAGGGTGCCGATATATTAGAGCTCATCTGTTTACCATCATCCAGGGTGCCGATATATTAGAGCTCATCTGTTTACCTCATCTATGTCATCAGGGTGCCGATATATTAGAGCTCATCTGTTTACCACATCATCAGGGTGCCGATATATTAGAGCTCATCTGTTTACCTCATTTATATTAGAGCTCATCTGTTTACCTCATCCAGGGTGCCGATATATTAGAGCTCATCTGTTTACCTCATCTATGTCATCCAGGGTGCCGATATATTAGAGCTCATCTGTTTACCTCATCCAGGGTGCCGATATATTAGAGCTCATCTGTTTACCTCATCTATGTCATCCAGGGTGCCGATATATTAGAGCTCATCTGTTTACCTCATCCAGGGTGCCGATATATTAGAGCTCATCTGTTTACCTCATCCAGGGTGCCGATATATTAGAGCTCATCTGTTTACCTCATCCAGGGTGCCGATATATTAGAGCTCATCTGTTTACCTCATCCAGGGTGCCGATATATTAGAGCTCATCTGTTTACCACATCCAGGGTGCCGATATATTAGAGCTCATCTGTTTACCTCATCCAGGGTGCCGATATATTAGAGCTCATCTGTTTACCTCATCTATGTCATCAGGGTGCCGATATATTAGAGCTCATCTGTTTACCTCATCCAGGGTGCCGATATATTAGAGCTCATCTGTTTACCTCATCTATGTCATCAAGGGTGCCGATATATTAGAGCTCATCTGTTTACCTCATCTATGTCATCAGATATATTAGAGCTCATCTGTTTACCTCATCCAGGGTGCCGATATATTAGAGCTCATCTGTTTACCTCACCCAGGGTGCCGATCTCATCTGTTTACCACATCCAGGGTGCCGATATATTAGAGCTCATCTGTTTACCTCATCCAGGTCATCCAGATATATTAGAGCTCATCTGTTTACCATCTATCCAGGGTGCCGATATATTAGAGCTCATCTGTTTACCACATCCAGGGTGCCGATATATTAGAGCTCATCTGTTTACCTCATCTGCCGATATATTAGAGCTCATCTGTTTACCTCATCCAGGGTGCCGATATATTAGAGCTCATCTGTTTACCTCATCCAGGGTGCCGATATATTAGAGCTCATCTGTTTACCTCATCCAGGGTGCCGATATATTAGAGCTCATCTGTTTACCTCATCCAGGGTGCCGATATATTAGAGCTCATCTGTTTACCTCATCTATATATTAGAGCTCATCATCCAGGGTGCCGATATATTAGAGCTCATCTGTTTACCTTCTATGTCATCCAGGGTGCCGATATATTAGAGCTCATCTGTTTACCTCATCCAGGGTGCCGATATATTAGAGCTCATCTGTTTACCTCATCCAGGGTGCCGATATATTAGAGCTCATCTGTTTACCTCATCCAGGGTGCCGATATATTAGAGCTCATCTGTTTACCTCATCCATCCAGGGTGCCGATATATTAGAGCTCATCTGTTTACCTCATCCAGGGTGCCGATATATTAGAGCTCATCTGTTTACCACATCCAGGTGCCGATATATTAGAGCTCATCTGTTTACCTCATCCAGGGTGCCGATATATTAGAGCTCATCTGTTTACCTCATCTATGTCATCCAGGGTGCCGATATATTAGAGCTCATCTGTTTACCTCATCCAGGGTGCCGATATATTAGAGCTCATCTGTTTACCACATCCAGGGTGCCGATATATTAGAGCTCATCTGTTTACCACATCCAGGGTGCCGATATATTAGAGCTCATCTGTTTACCTCAGGGTCTATATTAGAGCTCATCTGTTTACCTCATCTATCCAGGTGCCGATATATTAGAGCTCATCTGTTTACCTCATCTATGTCATCCAGGGTGCCGATATATTAGAGCTCATCTGTTTACCTCATCCAGGGTGCCGATATATTAGAGCTCATCTGTTTACCTCATCCAGGGTGCCGATATATTAGAGCTCATCTGTTTACCACATCCAGGGTGCCGATATATTAGAGCTCATCTGTTTACCACATCCAGGGTGCCGATATATTAGAGCTCATCTGTTTACATGCCGATAGAGCTCATCTGTTACCTCATCTATGTCATCCAGGGTGCCGATATATTAGAGCTCATCTGTTTACCTCATCTATGTCATCCAGGGTGCCGATATATTAGAGCTCATCTGTTTACCACATCCAGGGTGCCGATATATTAGAGCTCATCTGTTTACCTCATCTATCCAGGGTGCCGATATATTAGAGCTCATCTGTTTACCTCATCTATGTCATCCAGGGTGCCGATATATTAGAGCTCATCTGTTTACCACATCAAGGGTGCCGATATATTAGAGCTCATCTGTTTACCTCATCCAGGGTGCCGATATATTAGAGCTCATCTGTTTACCACATCCAGGGTGCCGATATATTAGAGCTCATCTGTTTACCTCATCCAGGGTGCCGATATATTAGAGCTCATCTGTTTACCTCATCTATGTCATCCAGGGTGCCGATATATTAGAGCTCATCTGTTTACCTCATCCAGGGTGCCGATATATTAGAGCTCATCTGTTTACCTCATCCAGGGTGCCGATATATTAGAGCTCATCTGTTTACCTCATCCAGGGTGCCGATATATTAGAGCTCATCTGTTTACCTCATCTATGTCATCCAGGGTGCCGATATATTAGAGCTCATCTGTTTACCTCATCCAGGGTGCCGATATATTAGAGCTCATCTGTTTACCTCATCCAGGGTGCCGATATATTAGAGCTCATCTGTTTACCTCATCCAGGGTGCCGATATATTAGAGCTCATCTGTTTACCTCATCCAGGGTGCCGATATATTAGAGCTCATCTGTTTACCTCATCCAGGGTGCCGATATATTAGAGCTCATCTGTTTACCTCATCCAGGGTGCCGATATATTAGAGCTCATCTGTTTACCTCATCCAGGGTGCCGATATATTAGAGCTCATCTGTTTACCACATCCAGGGTGCCGATATATTAGAGCTCATCTGTTTACCTCATCTATGTCATCCAGGGTGCCGATATATTAGAGCTCATCTGTTTACCACATCAGGGTGCCGATATATTAGAGCTCATCTGTTTACCTCATCCAGGGTGCCGATATATTAGAGCTCATCTGTTTACCATCCAGGGTGCCGATATATTAGAGCTCATCTGTTTACCACATCCAGGGTGCCGATATATTAGAGCTCATCTGTTTACCACATCCAGGGTGCCGATATATTAGAGCTCATCTGTTTACCATCATCCAGGGTGCCGATATATTAGAGCTCATCTGTTTACCTCATCCAGGGTGCCGATATATTAGAGCTCATCTGTTTACCACATCCAGGGTGCCGATATATTAGAGCTCATCTGTTTACCTCATCTATGTCATCAGGGTGCCGATATATTAGAGCTCATCTGTTTACCTCATCAGGGTCTATATTAGAGCTCATCTGTTTACCACATCCAGGGTGCCGATATATTAGAGCTCATCTGTTTACCTCATCTATGTCATCCAGGGTGCCGATATATTAGAGCTCATCTGTTTACCACATCTATGTCATCCAGGGTGCCGATATATTAGAGCTCATCTGTTTACCTCATCCAGGGTGCCGATATATTAGAGCTCATCTGTTTACCTCATCCAGGGTGCCGATATATTAGAGCTCATCTGTTTACCTCATCCAGGGTGCCGATATATTAGAGCTCATCTGTTTACCACATCCAGGGTGCCGATATATTAGAGCTCATCTGTTTACCACATCCAGGGTGCCGATATATTAGAGCTCATCTGTTTACCTCATCCAGGGTGCCGATATATTAGAGCTCATCTGTTTACCTCATCTATGTCATCAGGGTGCCGATATATTAGAGCTCATCTGTTTACCTCTATGTCATCAGGGTGCCGATATATTAGAGCTCATCTGTTTACCTCATCCAGGGTGCCGATATATTAGAGCTCATCTGTTTACCTCATCTATGTCATCCAGGGTGCCGATATATTAGAGCTCATCTGTTTACCTCATCCAGGGTGCCGATATATTAGAGCTCATCTGTTTACCACATCCAGGGTGCCGATATATTAGAGCTCATCTGTTTACCTCATCCATCTGTTTACAGGGTGCCGATATATTAGAGCTCATCTGTTTACCTCATCCAGGGTGCCGATATATTAGAGCTCATCTGTTTACCTCATCCAGGGTGCCGATATATTAGAGCTCATCTGTTTACCTCATCATCCAGGGTGCCGATATATTAGAGCTCATCTGTTTACCTCATCTATGTCAGGGTGCCGATATATTAGAGCTCATCTGTTTACCTCATCTATGTCATCCAGGGTGCCGATATATTAGAGCTCATCTGTTTACCTCATCCAGGGTGCCGATATATTAGAGCTCATCTGTTTACCACATCCAGGGTGCCGATATATTAGAGCTCATCTGTTTACCACATCATCAGGGTGCCGATATATTAGAGCTCATCTGTTTACCACATCCAGGGTGCCGATATATTAGAGCTCATCTGTTTACCTCATCCAGGGTGCCGATATATTAGAGCTCATCTGTTTACCTCATCTATGTCATCCAGGGTGCCGATATATTAGAGCTCATCTGTTTACCTCATCCAGGGTGCCGATATATTAGAGCTCATCTGTTTACCTCATCTATGTCATCCAGGGTGCCGATATATTAGAGCTCATCTGTTTACCTCATCCAGGGTGCCATCTGTTTATATATTAGGTGCCGATAGCTCATCTGTTTACCACATCCAGGGTGCCGATATATTAGAGCTCATCTGTTTACCTCATCCAGGGTGCCGATATATTAGAGCTCATCTGTTTACCTCATCCAGGGTGCCGATATATTAGAGCTCATCTGTTTACCTCATCTATGTCATCCAGGGTGCCGATATATTAGAGCTCATCTGTTTACCTCATCCAGGGTGCCGATATATTAGAGCTCATCTGTTTACCACATCCAGGGTGCCGATATATTAGAGCTCATCTGTTTACCTCATCTATGTCATCAAGGGTGCCGATATATTAGAGCTCATCTGTTTACCTCATCTATGTCATCCAGGGTGCCGATATATTAGAGCTCATCTGTTTACCTCATCCAGGGTGCCGATATATTAGAGCTCATCTGTTTACCACATCCAGGGTGCCGATGAGCTCATCTGTTTACCACATCCAGGGTGCCGATATATTAGAGCTCATCTGTTTACCACATCCAGGGTGCCGATATATTAGAGCTCATCTGTTTACCACATCCAGGGTGCCGATATATTAGAGCTCATCTGTTTACCACATCCAGGGTGCCGATATATTAGAGCTCATCTGTTTACCACATCCAGGGTGCCGATATATTAGAGCTCATCTGTTTACCTCATCCAGGGTGCCGATATATTAGAGCTCATCTGTTTACCTCATCTATGTCATCCAGGGTGCCGATATATTAGAGCTCATCTGTTTACCTCATCCAGGGTGCCGATATATTAGAGCTCATCTGTTTACCACATCCAGGGTGCCGATATATTAGAGCTCATCTGTTTACCTCATCCAGGGTGCCGATATATTAGAGCTCATCTGTTTACCTCATCTATGTCATCCAGGGTGCCGATATATTAGAGCTCATCTGTTTACCTCATCTATGTCATCCAGGGTGCCGATATATTAGAGCTCATCTGTTTACCTCATCCAGGGTGCCGATATATTAGAGCTCATCTGTTTACCACATCCAGGGTGCCGATATATTAGAGCTCATCTGTTTACCACATCCAGGGTGCCGATATATTAGAGCTCATCTGTTTACCACATCCAGGGTGCCGATATATTAGAGCTCATCTGTTTACCTCATCTATGTCATCCAGGGTGCCGATATATTAGAGCTCATCTGTTTACCACATCTATGTCATCCAGGGTGCCGATATATTAGAGCTCATCTGTTTACCACATCCAGGGTGCCGATATATTAGAGCTCATCTGTTTACCACATCCAGGGTGCCGATATATTAGAGCTCATCTGTTTACCTCATCTATGTCATCCAGGGTGCCGATATATTAGAGCTCATCTGTTTACCTCATCCAGGGTGCCGATATATTAGAGCTCATCTGTTTACCACATCCAGGGTGCCGATATATTAGAGCTCATCTGTTTACCACATCCAGGGTGCCGATATATTAGAGTCATCTGTTTACCTCATCTATGTCATCCAGGGTATATTAGAGCTCATCTGTTTACCACATCTATGTCATCCAGGGTGCCGATATATTAGAGCTCATCTGTTTACCACATCCAGGGTGCCGATATATTAGAGCTCATCTGTTTACCTCATCCAGGGTGCCGATATATTAGAGCTCATCTGTTTACCTCATCCAGGGTGCCGATATATTAGAGCTCATCTGTTTACCACATCCAGGGTGCCGATATATTAGAGCTCATCTGTTTACCTCATCTATGTCATCCAGGGTGCCGATATATTAGAGCTCATCTGTTTACCTCATCCAGGGTGCCGATATATTAGAGCTCATCTGTTTACCTCATCCAGGGTGCCGATATATTAGAGCTCATCTGTTTACCTCATCCAGGGTGCCGATATATTAGAGCTCATCTGTTTACCACATCCAGGGTGCCGATATATTAGAGCTCATCTGTTTACCTCATCTATGTCATCCAGGGTGCCGATATATTAGAGCTCATCTGTTTACCTCATCCAGGGTGCCGATATATTAGAGCTCATCTGTTTACCTCATCCAGGGTGCCGATATATCAGAGCTCATCTGTTTACCACATCCAGGGTGCCGATATATTAGAGCTCATCTGTTTACCTCATCTATGTCATCCAGGGTGCCGATATATTAGAGCTCATCTGTTTACCATCTGTTTACTCATCTGTTTACCTCATCCAGGGTGCCGATATATTAGAGCTCATCTGTTTACCACATCCAGGGTGCCGATATTTAGAGCTCATCTGTTTACCACATCCAGGGTGCCGATATATTAGAGCTCATCTGTTTACCACATCTATGTCAGGGTGCCGATATATTAGAGCTCATCTGTTTACCTCATCCAGGGTGCCGATATATTAGAGCTCATCTGTTTACCTCATCCAGGGTGCCGATATATTAGAGCTCATCTGTTTACCTCATCTATGTGCCGATATATTAGAGCTCATCTGTTTACCTCATCTATGTCATCCAGGGTGCCGATATATTAGAGCTCATCTGTTTATATATTAGAGCTCATCTGTTTACCTCATCCAGGGTGCCGATATATTAGAGCTCATCTGTTTACCACATCCAGGGTGCCGATATATTAGAGCTCATCTGTTTACCTCATCTATGTCATCCAGGGTGCCGATATATTAGAGCTCATCTGTTTACCTCATCTATGTCATCCAGGGTGCCGATATATTAGAGCTCATCTGTTTACCACATCAAGGGTGCCGATATATTAGAGCTCATCTGTTTACCTCATCTATGTCATCCAGGGTGCCGATATATTAGAGTTCATCTGTTTACCTCATCAAGGGTGTCGATATATTAGAGCTCATCTGTTTACCACATCCAGGGTGCCGATATATTAGAGCTCATCTGTTTACCACATCCAGGGTGCCGATATATTAGAGCTCATCTGTTTACCTCATCCAGGGTGCCGATATATTAGAGCTCATCTGTTTACCTCATCTATGTCATCAAGGGTGCCAATATATTAGAGCTCATCTGTTTACCTCATCTATGTCATCAAGGGTGCCGATATATTAGAGCTCATCTGTTTACCTCATCCAGGGTGCCGATATATTAGAGCTCATCTGTTTACCTCATCTATGTCATCCAGGGTGCCGATATATTAGAGCTCATCTGTTTACCACATCCAGGGTGCCGATATATTAGAGCTCATCTGTTTACCACATCAGGGTGCTATATTAGAGCTCATCTGTTTACCACATCCAGGGTGCCGATATATTAGAGCTCATCTGTTTACCTCATCCAGGGTGCCGATATATTAGAGCTCATCTGTTTACCTCATCCAGGGTGCCGATATATTAGAGCTCATCTGTTTACCACATCCAGGGTGCCGATATATTAGAGCTCATCTGTTTACCTCATCCAGGGTGCCGATATATTAGAGCTCATCTGTTTACCTCATCTATGTCATCAAGGGTGCCGATATATTAGAGCTCATCTGTTTACCTCATCCAGGGTGCCGATATATTAGAGCTCATCTGTTTACCACATCCAGGGTGCCGATATATTAGAGCTCATCTGTTTACCACATCCAGGGTGCCGATATATTAGAGCTCATCTGTTTACCACATCCAGGGTGCCGATATATTAGAGCTCATCTGTTTACCACATCCAGGGTGCCGATATATTAGAGCTCATCTGTTTACCTCATCCAGGGTGCCGATATATTAGAGCTCATCTGTTTACCTCATCCAGGGTGCCGATATATTAGAGCTCATCTGTTTACCTCATCTATGTCATCCAGGGTGCCGATATATTAGAGCTCATCTGTTTACCTCATCCAGGGTGCCGATATATTAGAGCTCATCTGTTTACCACATCCAGGGTGCCGATATATTAGAGCTCATCTGTTTACCTCATCCAGGGTGCCGATATATTAGAGCTCATCTGTTTACCTCATCTATGTCATCAAGGGTGCCGATATATTAGAGCTCATCTGTTTACCTCATCTATGTCATCCAGGGTGCCGATATATTAGAGCTCATCTGTTTACCTCATCCAGGGTGCCGATATATTAGAGCTCATCTGTTTACCACATCCAGGGTGCCGATATATTAGAGCTCATCTGTTTACCACATCCAGGGTGCCGATATATTAGAGCTCATCTGTTTACCACATCCAGGGTGCCGATATATTAGAGCTCATCTGTTTACCACATCCAGGGTGCCGATATATTAGAGTTCATCTGTTTACCTCATCTATGTCATCCAGGGTGCCGATATATTAGAGCTCATCTGTTTACCACATCTATGTCATCCAGGGTGCAGATATATTAGAGCTCATCTGTTTACCACATCCAGGGTGCCGATATATTAGAGCTCATCTGTTTACCACATCCAGGGTGCCGATATATTAGAGTTCATCTGTTTACCTCATCTATGTCATCCAGGGTGCCGATATATCAGAGCTCATCTGTTTACCACATCAAGGGTGCCGATATATTAGAGCTCATCTGTTTACCACATCCAGGGTGCCGATATATTAGAGCTCATCTGTTTACCACATCCAGGGTGCCGATATATTAGAGCTCATCTGTTTACCACATCAAGGGTGCCGATATATTAGAGCTCATCTGTTTACCTCATCTATGTCATCCAGGGTGCCGATATATTAGAGCTCATCTGTTTACCTCATCTATGTCATCCAGGGTGCCGATATATTAGAGCTCATCTGTTTACCTCATCCAGGGTGCCGATATATTAGAGCTCATCTGTTTACCTCATCCAGGGTGCCGATATATTAGAGCTCATCTGTTTACCTCATCTGTGTCATCCAGGGTGCCGATATATTAGAGCTCATCTGTTTACCTCATCTATGTCATCCAGGGTGCCGATATATTAGAGCTCATCTGTTTACCTCATCCAGGGTGCCGATATATTAGAGCTCATCTGTTTACCTCATCTATGTCATCCAGGGTGCCGATATATTAGAGCTCATCTGTTTACCACATCTATGTCATCCAGGGTGCCGATATATTAGAGCTCATCTGTTTACCTCATCCAGGGTGCCGATATATTAGAGCTCATCTGTTTACCTCATCCATCCATCTGTTTACCACATCCAGGGTGCCGATATATTAGAGCTCATCTGTTTACCACATCCAGGGTGCCGATATATTAGAGCTCATCTGTTTACCACATCCAGGGTGCCGATATATTAGAGCTCATCTGTTTACCACATCCAGGGTGCCGATATATTAGAGCTCATCTGTTTACCACATCCAGGGTGCCGATATATTAGAGCTCATCTGTTTACCTCATCCAGGGTGCCGATATATTAGAGCTCATCTGTTTACCACATCTATGTCATCAAGGGTGCCGATATATTAGAGCTCATCTGTTTACCTCATCCAGGGTGCCGATATATTAGAGCTCATCTGTTTACCTCATCCAGGGTGCCGATATATTAGAGCTCATCTGTTTACCACATCTATGTCATCCAGGGTGCCGATATATCAGAGCTCATCTGTTTACCACATCAAGGGTGCCGATATATTAGAGCTCATCTGTTTACCACATCCAGGGTGCCGATATATTAGAGCTCATCTGTTTACCACATCCAGGGTGCCGATATATTAGAGCTCATCTGTTTACCACATCAAGGGTGCCAATATATTAGAGCTCATCTGTTTACCTCATCTATGTCATCCAGGGTGCCGATATATTAGAGCTCATCTGTTTACCACATCTATGTCATCCAGGGTGCCGATATATTAGAGCTCATCTGTTTACCACATCTATGTCATCCAGGGTGCCGATATATTAGAGCTCATCTGTTTACCTCATCAAGGGTGCCGATATATTAGAGCTCATCTGTTTACCTCATCCAGGGTGCCGATATATTAGAGCTCATCTGTTTACCACATCCAGGGTGCCGATATATTAGAGCTCATCTGTTTACCACATCCAGGGTGCCGATATATTAGAGTTAATCTGTTTACCTCATCCAGGGTGCCGATATATTAGAGCTCATCTGTTTACCTCATCCAGGGTGCCGATATATTAGAGCTCATCTGTTTACCACATCCAGGGTGCCGATATATTAGAGCTCATCTGTTTACCACATCTATGTCATCAAGGGTGCCGATATATTAGAGCTCATCTGTTTACCTCATCCAGGGTGCCGATATATTAGAGCTCATCTGTTTACCACATCTATGTCATCCAGGGTGCCGATATATTAGAGCTCATCTGTTTACCACATCAAGGGTGCCGATATATTAGAGCTCATCTGTTTACCACATCCAGGGTGCCGATATATTAGAGCTCATCTGTTTACCTCATCCAGGGTGCCGATATATTAGAGCTCATCTGTTTACCACATCCAGGGTGCCGATATATTAGAGCTCATCTGTTTACCTCATCCAGGGTGCCAATATATTAGAGCTCATCTGTTTACCACATCAAGGGTGCCAATATATTAGAGCTCATCTGTTTACCTCATCTATGTCATCCAGGGTGCCGATATATTAGAGCTCATCTGTTTACCACATCAAGGGTGCCAATATATTAGAGCTCATCTGTTTACCACATCAAGGGTGCCAATATATTAGAGCTCATCTGTTTACCTCATCTATGTCATCCAGGGTGCCGATATATTAGAGCTCATCTGTTTACCTCATCCAGGGTGCCGATATATTAGAGCTCATCTGTTTACCTCATCTATGTCATCCAGGGTGCCGATATATTAGAGCTCATCTGTTTACCACATCCAGGGTGCCGATATATTAGAGCTCATCTGTTTACCTCATCTATGTCATCCAGGGTGCCGATATATTAGAGCTCATCTGTTTACCTCATCCAGGGTGCCGATATATTAGAGCTCATCTGTTTACCTCATCCAGGGTGCCGATATATTAGAGCTCATCTGTTTACCACATCCAGGGTGCCGATATATTAGAGCTCATCTGTTTACCTCATCCAGGGTGCCGATATATTAGAGCTCATCTGTTTACCACATCCAGGGTGCCGATATATTAGAGCTCATCTGTTTACCACATCCAGGGTGCCGATATATTAGAGTTAATCTGTTTACCTCATCCAGGGTGCCGATATATTAGAGCTCATCTGTTTACCTCATCTATGTCATCCAGGGTGCCGATATATTAGAGCTCATCTGTTTACCTCATCCAGGGTGCCGATATATTAGAGCTCATCTGTTTACCTCATCCAGGGTGCCGATATATTAGAGCTCATCTGTTTACCTCATCTATGTCATCCAGGGTGCCGATATATTAGAGCTCATCTGTTTACCACATCTATGTCATCCAGGGTGCCGATATATTAGAGCTCATCTGTTTACCACATCTATGTCATCCAGGGTGCCGATATATTAGAGCTCATCTGTTTACCTCATCCAGGGTGCCGATATATTAGAGCTCATCTGTTTACCTCATCCAGGGTGCCGATATATTAGAGCTCATCTGTTTACCACATCCAGGGTGACGATATATTAGAGCTCATCTGTTTACCTCATCCAGGGTGCCGATATATTAGAGCTCATCTGTTTACCTCATCTATGTCATCCAGGGTGCCGATATATTAGAGCTCATCTGTTTACCTCATCCAGGGTGCCGATATATTAGAGCTCATCTGTTTACCTCATCCAGGGTGCCGATATATTAGAGCTCATCTGTTTACCTCATCTATGTCATCCAGGGTGCCGATATATTAGAGCTCATCTGTTTACCACATCTATGTCATCCAGGGTGCCGATATATTAGAGCTCATCTGTTTACCACATCCAGGGTGCCGATATATTAGAGCTCATCTGTTTACCACATCCAGGGTGCCGATATATTAGAGCTCATCTGTTTACCTCATCCAGGGTGCCGATATATTAGAGCTCATCTGTTTACCTCATCCAGGGTGCCGATATATTAGAGCTCATCTGTTTACCTCATCTATGTCATCCAGGGTGCCGATATATCAGAGCTCATCTGTTTACCTCATCCAGGGTGCCGATATATTAGAGCTCATCTGTTTACCTCATCTATGTCATCCAGGGTGCCGATATATCAGAGCTCATCTGTTTACCTCATCCAGGGTGCCGATATATTAGAGCTCATCTGTTTACCACATCCAGGGTGCCGATATATTAGAGCTCATCTGTTTACCTCATCTATGTCATCAGGTCTACGGGGAGTACCGCGCCAGCCTGGCGTTTGACCTCGTCAGCAGCAGACAGAAAAACGTAAGATTTAAACATGAATATTGATGATGACGATGATTATTGATAATTGAATATATTGTATTGATTTACTGATGAGTTGGTCATTATTCATATGGTGTGTGTTTGTTTACCAGGCCTATACAGACTACAGTGACTCAGTCTCCAGGAGAATGGGCTTCATTCCACTGCCTTTAGCTCTGCTGGTAAGAGATTGGCTGGGTCTGCCTGGGTTCAACTAGTATTACAGCTCTTTAAGGCTGGGTCTGCCTGGGTTCAACTAGTATTACAGCTCTTTAAGGCTGGGTCTGCCTGGGTTCAACTAGTATTACAGCTCTTTAAGGCTGGGTCTGCAGGCCTGGGTTCAACTAGTATTACAGCTCTTTAAGGCTGGGTCTGCCTGGGTTCAACTAGTATTACAGCTCTTTAAGGGTGGGTCTGCAGGCCTGGGTTCAACTAGTATTACAGCTCTTTAAGGCTGGGTCTGCAGGCCTGGGTTCAACTAGTATTAGAGCTCTTTAAGGCTGGGTCTACAGGCCTGGGTTCAACTAGTACTAGATCTCTTTAAGGCTGGGTCTGCAGGCCTGGGTTCAACTAGTATTACAGCTCTTTAAGGCTGGGTCTGCAGGCCTGGGTTCAACTAGTATTACAGCTCTTTAAGGCTGGGTCTGCAGGCCTGGGTTCAACTAGTATTACAGCTCATTAAGGGTGGGTCTGCAGGGAGGAGACAGGGTTATTATTGATTTGGCTGGTATTGATATTGAACCCAGGTCTGGGGGGAGGAGACAGGGTTATTATTGATTAGGCTGGTATTGATATTGAACCCAGGTCTGGGGGGAGGAGACAGGGTTATTATTGACAGGGATATTGGTGTGTGTGTGTCTGTTTCAGTTGATCAGGGTGGTGACCAGCTCAGTCTGGGGGGAGGAGACAGGGTTATTATTGACAGGGATATTGGTGTGTGTGTGTCTGTTTCAGTTGATCAGGGTGGTGACCAGCTCAGTGAAGATCCAGGGATCTCTCTCCTTCATGTGTGTTCTTCTCTTCTACCTGGGGTAAGATGTCTTCTCTTCTACCTGGGGTAAGATGTCTTCTCTTCTACCTGGGGTAAGATGTCTTCTCTTCTACCTGGGGTAAGATGTCTTCTCTTCTACCTGGGGTAAGATGTCTTCTCTTCTACCTGGGGTAAGATGTCTTCTCTTCTACCTGGGGTAAGATGTCTTCTCTTCTACCTGGGGTAAGATGTCTTCTCTTCTACCTGGGGTAAGATGTCTTCTCTTCTACCTGGGGGTAAGATGTCTTCTCTTCTACCTGGGGGTAAGATGTCTTCTCTTCTACCTGGGGTACCTGACGTAAGGCGTCTTCTCTTCTACCTGCGGGTAAGACACCTTCTCTTCTACCTGGGGGTAAGACACCTTCTCTTCTACCTCTACCTGGGGTAAGACGGGGGTCCTTCTCTTCTACCTGGGGTAAGACACCTTCTCTTCTACTTCTGGGGGTAAGACGACTTCTCTTCTACCTGGGGTAAGAGACCTTCTCTTCTACCTGGGGTAAGACACCTTCTCTTCTACCTGGGGGTAAGATGTCTTCTCTTCTACCTGGGGGTAAGACGCCTTCTCTTCTACCTGGGGGTAAGACACCTTCTCTTCTACCTGGGGGTAAGACGTCTTCTCTTCTACCTGGGGGTAAGACACCTTCTCTTCTACCTGGGGTAAGACACCTTCTCTTCTACCTGGGGGTAAGACACCTTCTCTTCTACCTGGGGGTAAGACGTCTTCTCTTCTACCTGGGGGTAAGACACCTTCTCTTCTACCTGGGGGTAAGACGTCTTCTATTCTACCTGGGGGTAAGATGTCTTCTCTTCTACCTGGGGGTAAGACACCTTCTATTCTACCTGGGGGTAAGATGTCTTCTCTTCTACCTGGGGGTAAGACGTCTTCTCTTCTACCTGGGGGTAAGAGACCTTCTCTTCTACCTGGGGGTAAGACGTCTTCTATTCTACCTGGGGGTAAGACACCTTCTCTTCTACCTGGGGGTAAGACACCTTCTCTTCTACATGGGGGTAAGACGTCTTCTATTCTACCTGGGGGTAAGATGTCTTCTCTTCTACCTGGGGTAAGATGTCTTCTCTTCTACCTGGGGTAAGATGTCTTCTCTTCTACCTGGGGTAAGATGTCTTCTCTTCTACCTGGGGTAAGATGTCTTCTCTTCTACCTGGGGTAAGATGTCTTCTCTTCTACCTGGGGTAAGATGTCTTCTCTTCTACCTGGGGGTAAGACGTCTTCTATTCTACCTGGGGGTAAGACGTCTTCTCTTCTACCTGGAGTTAAGACACCTTCTCTTCTACCTGGGGTAAGATGTCTTCTCTTCTACCTGGGGGTAAGACGTATTCTCTTCTACCTGGGGGTAAAACGCCATTTTAAAAGGCCCCCTAGTGGCCCCAGGGTCCTAAACGACCACTTCTGTCCAATATCAGGTGGGCCTCGTGAAGGAAGAGAGGTATTTCTCAACTCTACTGAGGAAATTAAACCTCTCTCTATCTGCAGTATGTCACTAAGATGAGGACAGTATGTTACTAAGATGAGGACGCCATTTGAGGTGAAAATTAAATAAAAAATGAAATCTTGTATTTATCGTTGTCGAGCAAAATGGGTCAATTTCTGGTGGTGTGTATTTTGTCCAGCTCTGGTATGATGGGGTCTTTTGTCCAGCTCTGGTATGATGGGGTCTGTTGTCCAGCTCTGGTCTGATGGGGTCTGTTGTCCAGCTCTGGTCTGATGGGGTCTGTTGTCCAGCTCTGGTCTGATGGGGTCTGTTGTCCAGCTCTGGTCTGATGGGGTCTGTTGTCCAGCTCTGGTCTGATGGGGTCTGTTGTCCAGCTCTGGTCTGATGGGGTCTGTTGTCCAGCTCTGGTATGATGGGGTCTGTTGTCCAGCTCTGGTCTGATGGGGTCTGTTGTCCAGTTCTGGTATGATGGGGTCTGTTGTCCAGCTCTGGTCTGATGGGGTCTGTTGTCCAGCTCTGGTCTGATGGGGTCTGTTGTCCAGCTCTGGTATGATGGGGTCTGTTGTCCAGCTCTGGTCTGATGGGGTCTGTTGTCCAGCTCTGGTCTGATGGGGTCTGTTGTCCAGCTCTGGTCTGTTGTCCAGCTCTGGTCTGATGGAGTCTGTTGTCCAGCTCTGGTATGATGGGGTCTGTTGTCCAGCTCTGGTCTGATGGGGTCTGTTGTCCAGCTCTGGTCTGATGGGGTCTGTTGTCCAGCTCTGGTATGATGGGGTCTGTTGTCCAGCTCTGGTCTGATGGGGTCTGTTGTCCAGCTCTGGTCTGATGGGGTCTGTTGTCCAGCTCTGGTATGATGGGGTCTGTTGTCCAGCTCTGGTCTGATGGGGTCTGTTGTCCAGCTCTGGTCTGATGGGGTCTGTTGTCCAGCTCTGGTCTGATGGGGTCTGTTGTCCAGCTCTGGTCTGATGGGGTCTGTTGTCCAGCTCTGGTCTGATGGGGTCTGTTGTCCAGCTCTGGTCTGTTGTCCAGCTCTGGTCTGATGGAGTCTGTTGTCCAGCTCTGGTATGATGGGGTCTGTTGTCCAGCTCTGGTCTGATGGGGTCTGTTGTCCATCTCTGGTCTGATGGGGTCTGTTGTCCAGCTCTGGTCTGATGGGGTCTGTTGTCCAGCTCTGGTATGATGGGGTCTGTTGTCCAGCTCTGGTCTGATGGGGTCTGTTGTCCAGTTCTGGTATGATGGGGTCTGTTGTCCAGCTCTGGTCTGATGGGGTCTGTTGTCCAGCTCTGGTCTGATGGGGTCTGTTGTCCAGCTCTGGTCTGATGGGGTCTGTTGTCCAGCTCTGGTATGATGGGGTCTGTTGTCCAGCTCTGGTATGATGGGGTCTGTTGTCCAGCTCTGGTCTGATGGGGTCTGTTGTACAGCTCTGGTCTGTTGTCCAGCTCTGGTCTGATGGGGTCTGTTGTCCAGCTCTGGTATGATGGGGTCTGTTGTCCAGCTCTGGTATGATGGGGTCTGTTGTCCAGCTCTGGTCTGATGGGGTCTGTTGTCCAGCTCTGGTCTGATGGGGTCTGTTGTCCAGCTCTGGTCTGATGGGGTCTGTTGTCCAGCTCTGGTATGATGGGGTCTGTTGTCCAGCTCTGGTCTGATGGGGTCTGTTGTCCAGCTCTGGTATGATGGGGTCTGTTGTCCAGCTCTGGTCTGATGGGGTCTGTTGTCCAGCTCTGGTATGATGGGGTCTGTTGTCCAGCTCTGGTCTGATGGGGTCTGTTGTCCAGCTCTGGTCTGATGGGGTCTGTTGTCCAGCTCTGGTCTGATGGGGTCTGTTGTCCAGCTCTGGTATGATGGGGTCTGTTGTCCAGCTCTGGTCTGATGGGGTCTGTTGTCCAGCTCTGGTCTGATGGGGTCTGTTGTCCAGCTCTGGTCTGTTGTCCAGCTCTGGTCTGATGGGGTCTGTTGTCCAGCTCTGGTATGATGGGGTCTGTTGTCCAGCTCTGGTATGATGGGGTCTGTTGTCCAGCTCTGGTATGATGGGGTCTGTTGTCCAGCTCTGGTCTGATGGGGTCTGTTGTCCAGCTCTGGTTTGATGGGGTCTGTTGTCCAGCTCTGGTCTGATGGGGTCTGTTGTACAGCTCTGGTATGATGGGGTCTGTTGTCCAGCTCTGGTCTGATGGGGTCTGTTGTCCAGTTCTGGTCTGATGGGGTCTGTTGTCCAGCTCTGGTCTGATGGGGTCTGTTGTACAGCTCTGGTCTGATGGGGTCTGTTGTACAGCTCTGGTATGATGGGGTCTGTTGTCCAGCTCTGGTCTGATGGGGTCTGTTGTCCAGTTCTGGTCTGATGGGGTCTGTTGTCCAGCTCTGGTCTGATGGGGTCTGTTGTCCAGTTCTGGTCTGATGGGGTCTGTTGTCCAGCTCTGGTATGATGGGGTCTGTTGTCCAGCTCTGGTCTGATGGGGTCTGTTGTCCAGCTCTGGTCTGATGGGGTCTGTTGTCCAGTTCTGGTATGATGGGGTCTGTTGTCCAGCTCTGGTATGATGGGGTCTGTTGTCCAGCTCTGGTCTGATGGGGTCTGTTGTCCAGCTCTGGTCTGATGGGGTCTGTTGTCCAGTTCTGGTATGATGGGGTCTGTTGTCCAGCTCTGGTCTGATGGGGTCTGTTGTCCAGCTCTGGTCTGATGGGGTCTGTTGTCCAGCTCTGGTCTGATGGGGTCTTTAACTCTGTGTGTGTGTGTGTGTGTGTGTGTGTGTGTGTGTGTGTGTGTGTGTGTGTGTGTGTGTGTGTGTGTGTGTGTGTGTAGGATGATCTCTCTGAAGGTACTGAACAGTATTGTGTTGCTGGGGACTTCCTGTGTGTTCGTCAAAGAAGCCAATATGGAGGAGAAGCTGTTCCAGTCTCCCCCCTCTGCTGCCTCCAGCCGCTCCAACTCTAGAGCACACAGACCCACACACACCACCCCTCCAGGTAACACACCACCCCTCCAGGTAACACACACACCACCCCCCAGGTAACACACACACCACCCCTCCAGGTAACACACCACCCCTCCAGGTAACACACACACCACCCCCCAGGTAACACACACACCACCCCTCCAGGTAACACACACACACCACCCCCCAGGTAACACACACCACCCCTCCAGGTAACACACACACCACCCCCCCAGGTAACACACACACCACCCCCCCAGGTAACACACACACCACCCCTCCAGGTAACACACCACCCCCCCAGGTAACACACACACCCCCCCCAGGTAACACACACACCACCCCCAGGTAACACACACCACCCCCCCCAGGTAACACACACACCACCCTCCAGGTAACACACCACCCCCCAGGTAACACACACACCACCCCCAGGTAACACACACACCACCCCTCCAGGTAACACACACACCACCCCCCAGGTAACACACACACCACCCCTCCAGGTAACACACACATCACCCCCCCAGGTAACACACACACCACCCCCCAGGTAACACACACCACCCTCCAGGTAACACACACCACCCCTCCAGGTAACACACACACCACCCTCCAGGTAACACACACCACCCCCCAGGTAACACACACACCACCCCCCAGGTAACACACACACCACCCCCCAGGTAACACACACACCACCCCTCCAGGTAACACACACACCACCCCTCCAGGTAACACACCACCCCTCCAGGTAACACACACCACCCCTCCAGGTAACACACACACCACCCCTCCAGGTAACACACACCACCCCCAGGTAACACACACACCACCCCTCCAGGTAACACACACCACCCCTCCAGGTAACACACACCCACCCCTCCAGGTAACACACACCACCCCTCCAGGTAACACACACACCACCCCCCCAGGTAACACACACACCACCCCCCAGGTAACACACACACCCCCCAGGTAACACACACCCACCCTCCAGGTAACACACACACCACCCCCACTGGTAACACACACACCACCCCTCCAGGTAACACACACACCACCCTCCAGGTAACACACCACCCCTCCAGGTAACACACACACCACCCCCCAGGGTAACACACACACCACCCCTCCAGGTAACACACACACACCACCCCCCAGGTAACACACACCACCCCTCCAGGTAACACACACACCACCCCAGGTAACACACACACCGCCCCTCCAGGTAACACACCACCCCCCAGGTAACACACACACCACCCCCCAGGTAACACACACACCACCCCCCCAGGTAACACACACACCACCCCCCAGGTAACACACACACCACCCCTCCAGGTAACACACCACCCCCAGGTAACACACACACCACCCCCCCAGGTAACACACACACCACCCCTCCAGGTAACACACACACCACCCCCCAGGTAACACACACACACCCCTCCAGGTAACACACACATCACCCCCCAGGTAACACACACCCCCCCCCCAGGTAACACACACCACCCCTCCAGGTAACACACACACCACCCCTCCAGGTAACACACACACCACCCCTCCAGGTAACACACACCACCCCCCCAGGTAACACACACACCACCCCCCCAGGTAACACACACACCACCCCCGCAGGTAACACACACACCACCCCTCCAGGTAACACACACACCACCCCTCCAGGTAACACACCACCCCTCCAGGTAACACACACCACCCTCCAGGTAACACACACCCACCCCTCCAGGTAACACACACACCACCCCCCCAGGTAACACACACACCACCCCTCCAGGTAACACACACCACCCCTCCAGGTAACACACACCACCCCTCCAGGTAACACACCCACCCCTCCAGGTAACACACACACCACCCCCAGGTAACACACACCCACCCCCCAGGTAACACACACACCACCCCCCAGGTAACACACACACCACCCCTCCAGGTAACACACACACCACCCCCCCAGGTAACACACACACCACCCCTCCAGGTAACACACACACACCCCTCCAGGTAACACACCACCCCCCCAGGTAACACACACACCACCCCTCCAGGTAACACACACACCACCCCTCCAGGTAACACACCACCCCCCCAGGTAACACACACACCACCCCCCAGGTAACACACACACCACCCCACCAGGTAACACACACACCACCCCCCCAGGTAACACACACACCACCCCTCCAGGTAACACACACACCACCCCCCAGGTAACACACACACCACCCCTCCAGGTAACACACACACCACCCCCCAGGTAACACACACACCACCCCTCCAGGTAACACACACACCACCCCTCCAGGTAACACACACACCACCCCTCCAGGTAACACACACCACCCTCCAGGTAACACACACCACCCCTCCAGGTAACACACACACCACCCCCCAGGTAACACACACAGGTAACACACCACCCCCTCCAGGTAAACACACACCACCCCTCCAGGTAACACACACCACCCCCAGGTAACACACACACCACCCTCCAGGTAACACACACCACCCCTCCAGGTAACACACACCACCCCTCCAGGTAACACACACACCACCCCTCCAGGTAACACACACCACCCCTCCAGGTAACACACACACCACCCCTCCAGGTAACACACACCCCCCCAGGTAACCAGGTAACACACACCACCCCCCAGGTAACACACACCACCCCTCCAGGTAACACACACACCACCCCCCAGGTAACACACACCACCCCTCCAGGTAACACACACACCCCCTCCAGGTAACACACACCACCCCTCCAGGTAACACACACACCACCCCCAGGTAACACACACACCACCCCTCCAGGTAACACACACCACCCCCCAGGTAACACACACCACCCCTCCAGGTAACACACACCACCCTCCAGGTAACACACACCACCCCCCCAGGTAACACACACCACCCCTCCAGGTAACACACACCACCCCTCCAGGTAACACACACCACCCCTCCAGGTAACACACACCCACCCCTCCAGGTAACACACACACCACCCCTCCAGGTAACACACACCACCCCTCCAGGTAACACACACCACCCCCCAGGTAACACACACCACCCCTCCAGGTAACACACACCACCCCTCCAGGTAACACACACCACCCCTCCAGGTAACACACACCACCCCTCCAGGTAACACACACACCACCCCTCCAGGTAACACACACCACCCCTCCAGGTAACACACACCACCCCTCCAGGTAACACACACCACCCCTCCAGGTAACACACATCACCCCTCCAGGTAACACACCACCCCCCCCAGGTAACACACACCACCCCTCCAGGTAACACACACCACCCCTCCAGGTAACACACACCACCCCTCCAGGTAACACACACCCACCCCTCCAGGTAACACACACCACCCCTCCAGGTAACACACACACACCCCCCCAGGTAACACACACCACCCCTCCAGGTAACACACACCACCCCTCCAGGTAACACACACCACCCCTCCAGGTAACACACACCACCCCTCCAGGTAACACACACCACCCCTCCAGGTAACACACACACCACCCCTCCAGGTAACACACACCACCCCTCCAGGTAACACACACCACCCCTCCAGGTAACACACACACCACCCCCCCAGGTAACACACACCACCCCTCCAGGTAACACACACCACCCCTCCAGGTAACACACACCACCCCTCCAGGTAACACACACACCACCCCTCCAGGTAACACACACACCACCCCCCAGGTAACACACACCACCCCTCCAGGTAACACACACACCACCCCTCCAGGTAACACACACACCCCTCCAGGTAACCCCACCCCTCCAGGTAACACACACCCACCCCTCCAGGTAACACACACACCCCCTCCAGGTAACCAGGTAACACACACATCACCCCTCCAGGTAACACACACACCACCCCTCCAGGTAACACACCGCCCCTCCAGGTAACACACCCCCCACCCCCACCCCAGGTAACACACACCACCCCTCCAGGTAACACACACCACCCCTCCAGGTAACACACCACCCCTCCAGGTAACACACCGCCCCTCCAGGTAACACACCGCCCCCAGGTAACACACCCCCCACCCCCCACCCCAGGTAACACACACCACCCCTCCAGGTAACACACACCACCCCTCCAGGTAACACACCACCCCTCCAGGTAACACACACCACCCCTCCAGGTAACACACACCACCCCTCCAGGTAACACACACACCACCCCTCCAGGTAACACACACCACCCCTCCAGGTAACACACCCCACCCCCAGGTAACACACCACCCTCCAGGTAACACACCACCCCTCCAGGTAACACACCCCACCCCTCCAGGTAACACACACACCACCCCTCCAGGTAACACACACACCACCCCTCCAGGTAACACACACCACCCCCCCAGGTAACACACACACCACCCCTCCAGGTAACACACACCACCCCCCAGGTAACACACACACCCCCCTCCAGGTAACACACACCCACCCCTCCAGGTAACACACACCACCCCTCCAGGTAACACACACCACCCCTCCAGGTAACACACACACCACTCCCTCCAGGTAACACACACCACCCCTCCAGGTAACACACACCACCCCTCCAGGTAACACACACACCACCCCCCAGGTAACACACACCACCCCTCCAGGTAACACACACACCACCCCTCCAGGTAACACACACCACCCCCCAGGTAACACACACACCACCCCTCCAGGTAACACACACACCACCCCTCCAGGTAACACACACCACCCCTCCAGGTAACACACACCACCCCTCCAGGTAACACACACACCACCCCTCCAGGTAACACACACACCACCCCTCCCTCCTCCCCCATCCTCCTCCCTGCTGATTGTTCTCGTCTCTCTTCCTGACATAAATATCATTGTTGTTCAGAACCGTTTAAATAAAGAAAAATAGAATCTCCATGCCAACGGTTGCTAACCCCACCCCACAAGGTGAGCCAATCATAGAAGAGGGGGTCGTGTCTTCAGCGTCAGTCACTTGTCAGCCAACCAACCACCAGCAAGAGAGTCCCGCCTCCACTCTGCCAACCAGCCAATCAGACGATCACTTCCTGACCACGCCCGACGGCGAGGACGGCGACAAGGACATCTCCGCGGCAACGGGAGAGGAAGGAGAGGGGCTTAAACATAGAAACCCCGCCCCCAAGAAAGACCTATTGGAGATCGACCGCTTCACTATCTGTGGAAACCGCATCGACTGACACACACACACACACACACACACACACACACACACACACACACACACACACACACACACACACACACACACACACACACACACAATTGACTGGCTGATACCATGGCAACAAGAGACTGGCCAGGGGTTAAGAGGTCGTGCACTCAGATGGACTCGCCAGACTGAACTCTGGGTATTTTATTTATGAACGGCTGTTATGTCAGCTGTCGTAGTGAGGTCGTAACGTGAAGCTCCTTAAGGATCCTTACAGCTGGACTATGAAGTGTTCAGAAGACACTCTGATGATGATGATGATGATGATGATGATGATGATGATGTTTAACACAAACTGACTGGTTGGTTTTTCCTCTAAAGATGTTTTGTCAATTTGTAAAAAAAAAAAAAAATTAAGACAAAAATGTAATTTTAACAGTACATTTAACCATTAATCTGCTCCAGGAGAGTGATGACAACGAACCCCCCCCACACACACAGACTCTCTCACCATCTGGTTGGTCCCCCCCCCACAAACTCTCTCACCATCTGGTTGGTCCCCCCCCCCCACAAACTCTCACCATCTGGTTGGTCCCCCCACAAACTCTCTCACCATCTGGTTGGTCCCCCCCACAAACTCTCTCACCATCTGGTTGGTCCCCCCAAACTCTCTTACCAGACCTCTCACCATCAGGTTGGTCCCCCCACAAACTCTCACCATCTGGTAGTAACCCCTCCCCAAACTCTCTCCCAGTCCCCCCACAAACTCTTACCCTCTGGTTGGTCCCCCCCCTCCCCATCTGGTTGGTCCCCCCACACACTCTCTCACCATCTCCCCCCCACAAATCCTCCCATCTGGTTGTAACCCCAAACTCTCCCCCTGGTTGGTCCCCCAACTCTCCCCCATCTGGTCCCCATCCTGTAGTAACCCCCCCCTCTCTCACCATCTGGTTGGTCTCCCTCCCCATCCTGTAGTAACCCCCTCCCCCTGGTAACTCTCTCTCTCCCCATCCTGTAGTACTCTCCCCCCATCTGGTTAAATAACCCCAAACTCACAAACTCTCCCCATTGGTCCCCCCCCCCACACCATCTCCCCCATCCTCTGTTGGTCCCCCCAAAACTCCCCATCCCCCCCCCACAAACTCTCAACTCTTCCCCCACAAACTCCCCATCCTGTCCCCCCCAGTAAAACCCCCACCATAACTCTCTCCATCCCCATCCTCACCATCTGGTTGGTCCCCCCCAACCCCACCATCTGGTTGGTCCCCCCCACAGACTCTCCCACCATCTGGTTGGTCCCCCCAACACACTCTCTTACCATCTGGTTGGTCCCCCCACAAACTCTCTCTCCATCCTCTAGTAACCCCCCACAAACTCTCTCACCATCTGGTTGGTCCCCCCACAAACTCTCTCACCATCTGGTTGGTCCCCCCATCCTCTGGTTGGTCCCCCCCCCCTGGTTGGTCCCTCACAACCTCTCCCATCTGGTTGGTCCCCCCCAAACCCTCCCATCTGTTGGTAACTCTCTCCTCCCCCATCCTGTAGTCCCCCCCCCTCTCTCACCATCTGGTTGGTCCCCCCACAAACTCTCCCCATCTGGTTGGTCCCCCCCACAAACTCCTGTAGTAAAACTCTCTGCCCATCTGGTTGGTCCCCCCCACAAACTCTCCTCTGTAGTAACCCCCCATCTGGTTGGTCCCCCCCACAAATCTTACCATCCTGTAGGTAACCTCCCCATCTGGTTGGTCCCCCACAAAACCCCCATCTGGTTGGTCCCCCCCACAAACTCCTGTAGGTCCCCCCAAAACCCCCCATCTGGTTGGTCCCCAAACTACAAACCTCTCACCACTGGTTGGTCCCCCCCCACAAACTCTCTCACCATCTGGTTGGTCCCCCCCACAAACTCTCCCACCATCTGGTTGGTCCCCCCCACAAACTCTCTCACCATCTGGTTGGTCCCCCCCCACAAACTCTCTCACCATCTGGTTGGTCCCCCCCCCACAAACTCTCCCACCATCTGGTTGGTCCCCCCACAAACTCTCTCACCATCTGTTGGTCCCCCCACAAACTCACACCATCCTTGGTCCCCCCCAAACTCTCACCATCCTGTAGTAACCCCCCCCCGTAACTCTCTCCCCATCCTGTAGTAACCCCCCGTAACTCTCCCCCATCCTGTAGTAACCCCCCCCCCCGTAACTCTTTCCCCATCCTGTAGTAACCCCCCCCGTAACTCTCTCCCCATCCTGACTCAACTCTCTCTCCATCCTGTAGTAACCCCCCCGTAGACTCTCTCCCCATCACAACCCCCCTGGAGTAATCTTCCCCATCCTGTAGTAACCCCCCTATCTTTCCCCATCCTTTGTAACCCCCCCCGTTCTTTCATCCTGTCCTGTAACCCCCCTTTATCCTGTAGTAACCCCCCTCTTTCCCCATCCTGTTGGGTCAGACACCCCCCCACCTGTAACACCCCATCCTGTAATGTCAAACCCCCCACCATCCTGTAGTAACCCCCCCTCCACCATCCTGTGGAATTATGTTTGTAGTAACCCCCAGACTCACACTACGTGACATCACACTTCCTGGAGGAGGTTCACACCCCCTATTCCACATGTTGTTGTTGTTGCAGTCTGAATTTATAATGACTATGTTGGGTCAGACACACAACACCCCATAATGTCAAAGTGGAATTATGTTTGTCTACGTAACCCCCCTGTAGCAACCTCCCCATTGGGTCAGACACACAACACCCCATAATGTCAAAGTGGAATTATGTTTGTCTACGTAACCCCCCCTAGTAACCTCCCCATTGGGTCAGACACACAACACCCCATAATGTCAAAGTGGAATTATGTTTGTCTACGTAACCCCCCTCACCATCCTGTAGTAACCTCCCCATTGGGTCAGACACACAACACCCCATAATATCAAAGTGGAATTATGTTTGTCTACATTTTTAACAAGTTCATTAAAAAAAGGAAAAGCTGAAATGTCTTGAGTCAATAAGTATTCAACCCCTTTGTTGTTATGGCAAGTTCAAATCAAATCAAATGTATTTATAAAGCCCTTCGTACATCAGCTGATATCTCAAAGTGCTGTACAGAAACCCAGCCTCAAACCCCAAACAGCAAGCAATGCAGGTGTAGAAGCACGGTGGCTAGGAAAAACTCCAGAGAAAGGCCAAACCTAGGAAGAAACCTAGAGAGGAACCAGGCTATGTGGGGTGGCCAGTCCTCTTCTGGCTGTGCCAGGTGGAGAGGAACCAGGCTATGTGGGGTGGCCAGTCCTCTTCTGGCTGTGCCGGGTGGAGAGGAACCAGGCTATGTGGGGTGGCCAGTCCTCTTCTGGCTGTGCTGGGTGGAGATTATAACAGAACATGGCCAAGATGTTCAAATGTTCATAAATGACCAGCATGGTCGAATAATAATAAGGCAGAACAGTTGAAACTGGAGCAGCAGCACGGCCAGGTGGACTGGGGACAGCAAGGAGTCATCATGTCAGGTAGTCCTGGGGCATGGTCCTCGGGCTCAGGTCCTCCGAGAGAGAAAGAAAGAAAGACAGAAGGAGAGAATTAGAGAACGCACACTTAGATTCACACAGGAAACCGAATAGGACAGGAGAAGTACTCCAGATATAACAAACTGACCCTAGCCCCCCGACACATAAACTACTGCAGCATAAATACTGGAGGCTGAGACAGGAGGGGTCAGGAGACACTGTGGCCCCATCTGAGGACACCCCCGGACAGGGCCAAACAGGAAGGATATAACCCCACCCACTTTGCCAAAGCACAGCCCCCACACCACTAGAGGGATATCTTCAACCACCAACTTACCATCCTGAGACAAGGCTGAGTATAGCCCACAAAGACCTCCGCCATGGCACAACCCAAGGGGGGATGACCACAACATTGAATCAACCCACTCAGGTGACGCATCCCCTGCAGGGACGGCATGAGAGAGCCCCAGTAAGCAAGGGGGGGCGCCAACCCAGACAGGATGACCACATCAGTGAATCAACCCACTCAGGTGACGCTATTAAAGTTATTAATGACCCTTTGGATGGTGAAGTTATTAATGACCCTTTAGATGGTGAAGTTATTAATGACCCTTTGGATGGTGAAGTTATTAATGACCCTTTAGATGGTGAAGTTATTAATTACCCTTTGGATGGTGAAGTTATTAATGACCCTTTAGATGGTGAAGTTATTAATGACCCTTTGGATGGTGAAGTTATTAATGACCCTTTAGATGGTGAAGTTATTAATTACCCTTTGGATGGTGAAGTTATTAATTACCCTTTAGATGGTGAAGTTATTAATTACCCTTTGGGGAAGTAATACTCACCCTTGGATGGTGAAGTTATTAATGGTGACCCTTTGGATGGTGAAGTTATTAATGACCCTTTGGATGGTGAAGTTATTAATTACCCTTTGGATGGTGAAGTTATTAATGACCCTATGGATGGTGAAGTTATTAATTACCCTATGGATGGTGAAGTTATTAATGACCCTTTGGATGGGGAAGTTATTACTCACCCTTTGGATGGTGAAGTTATTAATGACCCTTTGGATGGTGAAGTTATTACTCACCCTTTGGATGGTGAAGTTATTAATTACCCTTTGGATGGTGAAGTTATTAATGACCCTTTGGATGGTGAAGTTATTAATGACCCTTTGGATGGTGAAGTTATTAATGACCCTTTGGATGGTGAAGTTATTACTCACCCTTTGGATGGTGAAGTTATTACTCACCCTTTGGATGGGGAAGTTATTACTCACCCTTTGGATGGTGAAGTTATTAATTACCCTTTGGATGGTGAAGTTATTACTCACCCTTTGGATGGGGAAGTTATTACTCACCCTTTGGATGGTGAAGTTATTAATGACCCTTTGGATGGTGAAGTTATTAATGACCCTTTGGATGGTGAAGTTATTAATGACCCTTTGGATGGTGAAGTTATTAATGACCCTTTGGATGGTGAAGTTATTAATTACCCTTTGGATGGTGAAGTTATTAATTACCCTTTGGATGGTGAAGTTATTAATTACCCTTTGGATGGTGAAGTTATTAATTATTACCCTTGGTATGGAGTAACTTATTACCTCACCCTCATCTGAGTGTTAATTACCCTTTGGATGGTGAAGTTATTAATTACCCTTTGGAGCCTCATTAATGTTGGATGGTGAGTTATTAATTACCCTTTGGAGCCTCATCTAGTGTTGGTATGGTGAAGTTATTAATTACCCTTTGGATGGTGAAGTCATCTAGTGTTGGTATGGTGAAGTTATTACCCTTTGGATGGTGAAGTTATTAATGCCTCATGGTGAAGTTATTAATGACCCTTTGGATGGTGAAGTGGTGAAGTTATTAATGACCCTTTGGAGGTGAAGTTATCAATCTAGTGTTTGTATGGAGTAACTTTGGAGTTACCTTTGGAGGTCATCTAGTGTTTGGTATGGAGTAACTAGTACCTCAGCCCCATCTAGTGTTGGATGGTGAGTTATTAGTACCCTTTGGAGCCTCATCTAGTGTTGGTATGGTTATTAATTACCCTTTGGATGGTGACCTTAAGCCTCATCTATGGTGAAGTTTGTACCCTTTGGATGGTGAACTTATTAATACCTTTGGAGCCTCATCTTAATGTTTGGTATGGTGAAGTTACTATGTACCCTTTGGATGGTCATCTAATGTTTGGATGGAGTTATTACTTACCCTTTGGATGGTGAAGTTATTAATACCCTTGGATGGTGAAGTTATTAATGACCCTTTGGATGGTGAAGTTATTACTCACCTAGTGTTTGGATGGTGAAGTTATTGGATACCTTTGGATGGGGAAGTTATCAATTACCCTTTGGATGGTGAAGTTATTAGGAGTAACTAGTACCTCAGCCTCATCTAGTGTTGGTATGGAGTAACTAGTACCTCAGCCTCATCTAGTGTTGGTATGGAGTAACTAGTACCTCAGCCTCATCTAGTGTTGGTATGGAGTAACTAGTACCTCAGCCTCATCTAGTGTTGGTATGGAGTAACTAGTACCTCAGCCTCATCTAGTGTTGGTTTATTTTTATTTAGCCTTTAGTTTTTATTTCACTTTATTTAACCATCTAGGCTGGTTGAGTAACAAGTTCTCATTTGCATCTGTGTTGGTATGATAAAGCTAGTAGTGTGAACAGACAACATCAGAGTTACACATGGAGTAAACAATTAGCAAGCCTCAATAACACAGTATGGTTGGTATGGAGTAACTAGTACCTCAGCCTCATCTAGTGTTTGTATGGAGTAACTAGTACCTCAAAAGGCATGAGTGAGGTAGGCGAATAATACAGCCTTCTGTGATTAACACTGGAGTATAAATCATCTAGATGGGCATGTACAGGTAGAGATATTAGTGTGCAAAAGACCTCAGCCTGAATAGTAAATAAATAAAAAACAGTATAAAAACAGTATGGTTGAATGAGGTAGGTGTAAAAGGGTGATCTATTTACCTATGGAGACTATGTACAGCCTCATCTAGTGTTGGTTAGCTGCCAGGTCGGAAGTTCTCATGTTTGAAGTTGGAGAGGTGTGAGATATAAAGTCTCCAACTTAGCAAGTCAATAACACAGTAGAAAAAAAAAATGGGCATTTTTGCAATTCGTTCCAGTCACAGGCAGCAGAGTACTGGAATTAACACTGGAGTGATAAATGATCGATGGGCAAATGAGATGTTGGCTAAATTAGGGATGATCAGTGAAAAAGATATTTACACCTGCTGGAGCGCGTGCTTACGGATGGATGTGTTGCCATTCGTGACCAGTGAACTGAGATAAGGCGGAGCTTTACCTAGCATGGACTTGTAGATGACCTGGAGCCAGTGGGTCTGGCGACGAATATGTAGTGAGGGCCAGCCGACTAGAGCATACAAGTCGCAGTGGTGGGTGATATAAGGTGCTTTAGTGACAAAACGGATGGCACTGTGGTAGACTGCATCCAGTTTGCTGAGTAGAGTGTTGGAAGCCATTTTGTAGATGACATCGCCGAAGTCGAGGATCGGTAGGATAGTCAGTTTTACTAGGGTAAGCTTGGCAGCGTGAGTGAAGGAGGCTTTGTTGCGGAATAGAAAGCCGACTCTGGATTTGATTTTTGATTGGAGATGTTTGATGTGAGTCTGGAAGGAGAGTTTGCAGTCTAGCCAGACACCTAGGTACTTATAGATGTCCACATATTCAAGGTTGGAACCATCCAGGGTGGTGATGCTAGTCGGGCATGCGGGTGCAGGCAGCGATCGGTTGAAAAGCATGCATTTGGTTTTACTCGCGTTTAAGAGCAGTTGGAGGCCACGGAAGGAGTGCTGTATGGCATTGAAGCTCGTTTGGAGGTTGGATAGCACAGTGTCCAATGACGGGCCGAAAGTATATAGAATGGTGTCGTCTGCGTAGAGGTGGATCAGGGAATCGCCCGCAGCAAGAGCAACATCATTGATATATACAGAGAAAAGAGTCGGCCCGAGAATTGAACCCTGTGGCACCCCCATAGAGACTGCCAGAGGACCGGACAGCATGCCCTCTGATTTGACACACTGAACTCTGTCTGCAAAGTAATTGGTGAACCAGGCAAGGCAGTCATCCGAAAACCGAGGCTGTTGAGTCTGCCGATAAGAATTTGGTGATTGACAGAGTCGAAAGCCTTGGCGAGGTCGATGAAGACGGCTGCACAGTACTGTCTTTTATCGATGGCGGTTATGATATCATTTAGTACCTTGAGTGTGGCTGAGGTGCACCCGTGACCGGCTCGGAAACCAGATTGCACAGCGGAGAAGGTACGGTGGGATTCGAGATGGTCAGTGACCTGTTTGTTGACTTGGCTTTCGAAGACCTTAGATAGGCAGGGCAGGATGGATATAGGTCTATAGCAGTTTGGGTCCAGGGTGTCTCCCCCTTTGAAGAGGGGGATGACTGCGGCAGCTTTCAATCCTTGGGGATCTCAGACGATATGAAAGAGAGGTTGAACAGGCTGGTAATAGGGGTTGCGACAATGGCGGCAGATAGTTTCAGAAATAGCGGGTCCAGATTGTCAAGCCCAGCTGATTTGTACGGGTCCAGGTTTTGCAGCTCTTTCAGAACATCTGCTATCTGGATCTGGGTAAAGGAGAACCTGGAGAGGCTTGGGTGAGGAACTACGGGGGGCGGAGCTGTTGGCCGAGGTTGGAGTAGCCAGGCGGAAGGCATGGCCAGCCGTTGAGAAGTGCTTATTGAAGTTTTCGATAATCATGGATTTATCGGTGGAGACCGTGTTTCCTAGCCTCAGTGCAGTGGGCAGCTGGGAGGAGGTGCTCTTGTTCTCCATGGACTTCACAGTGTCCCAGAACTTTTTGGAGTTGGAGCTACAGGATGCAAACTTCTGCCTGAAGAAGCTGGCCTTAGCTTTCCTGACTGACTGCGTGTATTGGTTCCTGACTTCCCTGAACAGTTGCATATCACGGGGCTATTCGATGCTATTGCAGTCCGCCACAGGATGTTTTTGTGCTGGTCGAGGGCAGTCAGGTCTGGAGTGAACCAAGGGCTGTATCTGTTCTTGGTTCTGCATTTTTGAACGGAGCATGCTTATCTAAAATGGTGAGGAAGTTACTTTTAAAGAATGACCAGGCATCCTCAACTGACGGGATGAGGTCAATGTCCTTCCAGGATACACGGGCCAGGTCGATTAGAAAGGCCTGCTCACAGAAGTGTTTTAGGGAGCGTTTGACAGTGATGAGGGTGGTCGTTTGACTGCGGCTCCGTGGCGGATACAGGCGATGAGGCAGTGATCGCTGAGATCCTGGTTGAAGACAGCGGAGGTATATTTGGAGGGCCAGTTGGTCAGGATGACGTCTATGAGGGTGCCCTTGTTTACAGAGTTAGGGTTGTACCTGGTGGGTTCCTTGATGATTTGAGTGAGATTGAGGGCATCTAGCTTAGATTGTAGGACTGCCGGGGTGTTAAGCATATCCCAGTTTAGGTCACCTAACAGAACAAACTCTGAAGCTAGATGGGGGCGATCAATTCACAAATGGTGTCCAGGGCGCAGCTGGGAGCTGACGGGGGTCGGTAGCAGGCGGCAACAGTGATAGACTTGTTTCTGGAGAGAGTAATTTTCAAAATTAGTAGTTCAAACTGTTTGGGTATGGACCTGGAAAGTATGACATTACTTTGCAGGCTATCTCTGCAGTAGACTGCGACTCCGCCCCCTTTGGCAGTTCTATCTTGACGGAAGATGTTATAGTTGGGTATGGAAATCTCTGAATTTTTGGTGGCCTTCCTGAGCCAGGATTCAGACACGGCAAGGACATCAGGGTTAGCAGAGTGTGCTAAAGCAGTGAGTAAAACAAACTTAGGGAGGAGGCTTCTGATGTTGACATGCATAAAACCAAGACTTTTTCGATCACAGAAGTCAACAAATGAGGGTACCTGGGGGCATGCAGGGCCTGGGTTTACCTCCACATCACCCGCAGAACAGAGAAGGAGTAGTATGAGGGTGCGGCTAAAGGCTATCAAAATTGGTCGCCTAGAGCGTTGGGGGCAGAGGATAAGAGGAGCAGGTTTCTGGGCATGGTAGAATATATTCAGGGCATAATGCGCAGACAGGGGTATGGTGGGGTGCGGGTACAGCGGAGGTAAGCCCAGGCACTGGGTGATGATGAGAGAGGTTGTATCTCTGGACATGCTGGTTGTAATGGGTGAGGTCACCGCATGTGTGGGGGTGGGACAAAGGAGGTGACAGGGGTATGCAGAGTGGATCTAGGGGCTCCATTGTGAACTAAAACAATGATAACTAACCTGAACAACAGTATACAAGGCATATTGACATTTGGGAGAGACATACAGCGAGGCATACAGTAATCACAGGTGTTGAATTGGGAAAGCTAGCTAAAAACAGTAGGCGAGGCTAATCAGCTAGCACAACAAACAGCAGGTAAAATGGCGTTGACTAGGCAACTGGGCCGACAGATAAACAAACAAGCAGAATGGGGTACCGTGATTAATGGACAGTCCAGCGTGCGTCAGCTATGTAGCCAAGAGATCAGTGTCCAGGGGGCAGCGGTGGATGGGCAGGGAAGCTGGGCTGGCGAGTGTTATCCAGGTTTTTTTTTTTTTTTTTTTTTAAACTAACAATGACTAAATAACTTGTAGCTAGTTAGCTGGTTAGCGTCTGGAGGTTCTTGAATGTGTCATAAAAATAAATAAAAATTAAAAGTGATAGCGAATCCGTATCACAGTGGGTGAGGCAGGTTTCCGGAAGGTATAAACAAATAAAAATCAAATAGACGTAGAAAGTAAATGGGTTCAGAAGTGTTTGGGATGAGGTGAGTCAGATGGTTAGCAGGCCTGTGCTAACAAGCTAACAGTTCGTAGGCCCGGGCTAGACAAGCTAGCCGTTAGCAGGCCGAATAGCAAGTAGGGAGATAGCGAGGGCTAGAGAGCTAACCTTTGGGGGACGTCGCGATGGGGTGAGTCTGTTTATTCCTCTTCTTGCGGTGACATCGACAGACCGGTCGTGGGCCCGGGTAATTGTAGCCCAGGATTATGCTACAGGAGCTCTAGTGCGCTGGGTGAGCTGGAGACACAGCGTTTCAGAAAGCTCGCGGTCCTTGGCCAGCAGATGGATCTTTGGCGATGTCGCAACGAAAAAGCCTGTTGAAACCACCTCGGACGATTATGTCGGCGGACCAGTCGTGATGGATCGGCGGCGCTCCGTGTCGGCAGTAAAGGGTCCAGGCCAATTGGCAAAAGAGGTATCGTTGGGCCTCTTCGGCTAGTCGGGAGGTGGGCTTAGCTCAAGGCTAACTGTAGCTTGGTATGGAGTAACTAGTACCTCAGCCTCATCTAGTGTTGGTATGGAGTAACTAGTACCTCAGCCTCATCTAGCGTTGGTATGGAGTAACTAGTACCTCAGCCTCGTCTAGTGTTGGTATGGAATAACTAGTACCTCACACACACACACACACACACACACACACACACACACACACACACACACACACACACACACACACACACACACACACACACACACACACACACACACACACACACACACACACTTCACAGTTAATTATCCTATTACTTCCACACATACTGCGCTCTCTCTGTCTCTCTCTCTCTCTCTCTCTCTCTCTGTCTCTCTCTCTCTCTCTGTCTCTCTCTCTCTCTCTCTCTCTCTCTCTCTCTCTCTCTCTCTCTCTCTGTCTCTGTTTCTCTGTCTCTCTCTGTCTCTGTCTCTCTCTCTCTCTCTACCTCTCTCTCTCTCTCTCTCTCTCTCTCTCTGTCTCTCTCTCTCTCTCTCTCTCTCTCTCTCTCTCTGTCTCTCTCTCTCTCTTCTCTCTCTCTCTCTCTCTCTGTCTCTCTGTCTCTCTGTCTCTCTGTCTCTCTGTCTCTCTGTCTCTCTCTCTCTCTGTCTCTCGCTCTCTCTCTCTCTGTGTCTCTCTGTCTCTCTGTCTCTCTCTCTCTCTCTCTGTCTCTCTCTCTCTCTCTCTCTCTCTCTCTCTCTCTCTCTCTCTCTCTCTCTCTCTCTCTCTGTCTCTCTCTCTGGCTCTCTCTCTCTCTGTCTCTCTCTCTGTCTCTCTCTCTCTCTCTCTCTCTCTCTGTCTCTCTCTCCCTCTCTCTCTCTCTCTGGCTCTCTCTCTCTCTGTCTCTGTTTCTCTGTCTCTGTTTCTCTGTCTCTCTCTCTCTACCTCTCTCTCCGTCTCTCTGTCTCTGTTTGTAATATTTGTGTTTTGGTTAGCTCATGCCAAAAAGACGGAACGCTGGCGGCCACAGCTGTCCGGTGTCTGACTAAGATAGAACGGTAAGTGACAAACACACGAGATCGCAGCTCACACTGGGATCAACGGGCCTGCGCACCCGAACTCATCACGTGCCCGCGCGCCGTCGGATGAGCATTAGTACGGTTCATTCCACCTCTAGAGACAACAAGTGTCACTGGAGACATGTTTTACCGGGACAACAAGACGTAACAGTACTTTACGGGACTATCTTTTCTCTCTCTCTCATTCCGTGTTCTTTTACCGTTTTATTTGGAGTGCGTTTTGCAAGGACTAGTCTCAAGACATGCTGTGGAGAGCGGGGCTCGTGTTGCTGCTGTGTTGGGGCAGCACCGGGGAGCTACGTCATCAACCCCGGGACTCCCCGGAATGTGAAGACCCGACGAACAAACTGCAGGCAGACTCCGCGTCCGTGAGCACGCGGCAGCAGCGGTCCCCGCCGCCGGTAGAACCCCTAGACTTTGGGTTCGTGCCCTCCGGTGTGTACGAAACGCACGCCTACTACGAGCCCGGTGCCATCGGTGTTCTGTTCCACATGGTGCACGCGTTCCTTTACGTGGTCCAACCGAACCCCTTCCCGAAAGGTGAGGAGCACGGCTCAGTGTGTGTGTGTGTGTGTGTGTGTGTTATTGTGCTTCTAGTTCCGACATTGCAGTAATAACCAACTAGTAATCTCACCTAACATTTCCAAAACTACTACCTTATACAAGTGTAAAGGGATGAAGAATATGTACGTAAAGACATGAATGAGTGATGGTACAGAACGGCATAGGCAAGATGCAGTAGATGGTATCGAGTACAGTATATACATATGAGATGACTAAAGTAAATCAATACATGTGTTGTCTAATTATGAAATATACAGTTAATTAATTAAGAAATATACTATTACATAATTAACAAATATACTGTTATATAATTAACAAATATACTGTTAGTTATTAAGAAATATACTATTACATAATTAACACATATACAGTTAGTTAATTAAGATAATATACAGGTAGTTATTAAGAAATATATTGTTAGTTATTAAGAAATATACTATTACATAATTAACAAATATACAGTTAGTTAATTAAGATAATATACAGGTAGTTAATTAAGATAATATACAGGTAGTTAATTAAGAAATATACTATTACATAATTAAGATAATATACAGTTAGTTAATTAAGAAATATACAGTTAGTTAATTAAGAAATATACAGGTAGTTAATTAACAAATATATTGTTAGTCAATTAAGAAATATATTGTTAGTTAATTAAGAAATATAATGTTAGGTAATTAAGAAATATACCGGTAGTTAATTAAGATAATATACCGGTAGTTAATTAAGATAATATACAGTTAGTTAATTAAGATAATATACAGGTAGTTAATTAAGATAATATACAGGTAGTTAATTAAGATAATATACAGTTAGTTAATTAAGATAATATACAGGTAGTTAATTAAGATAATATACAGATAGTTAATTAAGATAATATACAGTTAGTTAATTAAGATAATATACAGGTAGTTAATTAATAAATATACTATAACATAATTAAGATAATATTCAGCTAGTTAATTAAGAAATGTACTATTACATAATTAAGATAATATACAGTTAGTTAATTTAGAAATTTACAGTTAGTTAATTAAGAAATATACAGGTAGTTAATTAAGAAATATATTGTTAGTCAATTAAGAAATATATTGTTAGTTAATTAAGAAATATAATGTTAGGTAATTAAGAAATATACAGGTAGTTAATTAAGATAATATACCGGTAGTTAATTAAGATAATATACCGGTATTTAATTAAGATAATATACAGATAGTTAATTAAGATAATATACAGATAGTTAATTAAGATAATATACAGGTAGTTAATTAAGATAATATACAGTTAGTTAATTAAGATAATATACAGGTAGTTAATTAAGATAATATACCGGTAGTTAATTAAGATAATATACAGTTAGTTAATTAAGATAATATACAGGTAGTTAATTAAGATAATATACAGGTAGTTAATTAAGATAATATACAGGTAGTTAATTAAGATAATATAGCGGTAGTTAATTAAGATAATATACAGTTAGTTAATTAAGAAATATATTGTTAGTCGATTAAGAAATATATTGTTAGTTAATTAAGCAATATAATGTTAGGTAATTAAGAAATATACAGGTAGTTAATGAAGATAATATACAGGTAGTTAATTAAGATAATATACAGGTAGTTAATTAAGATAATATACAGGTAGTTAATTAAGATAATATACAGTTAGTTAATTAAGATAATATACAGGTAGTTAATTAAGATAATATACAGGTAGTTAATTAAGATAATATACAGGTAGTTAATTAAGATAATATACAGGTAGTTAATTAAGATAATATACAGGTAGTTAATTAAGATAATATACAGGTAGTTATTAAGAAATATATTGTTAGTTATTAAGAAATATACTATTACATAATTAACAAATATACTGTTAGTTATTAAGAAATATACAGGTAGTTATTAAGAAATATATTGTTAGTTATTAAGAAATATACTATTACATAATTAACAAATATACAGTTAGTTAATTAAGATAATATACAGGTAGTTAATTAAGATAATATACAGGTAGTTAATTAAGATAATATACAGGTAGTTAATTAAGATAATATAGCGGTAGTTAATTAAGATAATATATTGTTAGTCGATTAAGAAATATATTGTTAGTTAATTAAGCAATATAATGTTAGGTAATTAAGAAATATACAGGTAGTTAATGAAGATAATATACAAGTAGTTAATTAAGATAATATACCGGAAGTTAATTAAGATAATATACAGTTAGTTAATTAAGATAATATACAGTTAGTTAATTAAGAAATATATTGTTAGTCAATTAAGAAATATATTGTTAGTTAATTAAGAAATATAATGTTAGATAATTAAGAAATATACAGGTAGTTAATTAAGATAATATACAGGTAGTTAATTAAGATAATATACAGGTAGTTAATTAAGATAATATACAGGTAGTTAATTAAGATAATATACAGGTAGTTAATTAAGATAATATACAGATAGTTAATTAAGATAATATACAGGTAGTTAATTAAGATAATATACAGTTAGTTAATTAAGATTATATACAGGTAGTTAATTAAGATAATATACAGGTATTTAATTAAGATAATATACAGTTAGTTAATTAAGATAATATATTAGTTATTAAGATAATATACAGGTAGTTAGTATAGTTAATTAAGATAATATACAGTCAGTTATTAGAAATATATGTAGGTTACTTAAGGTTTATAGTATTGTTAGGTTTAGTATTATTAAGTTTATACAGTTAGGTTAGTAATGTAGGTCTACTGTCAGGTTTTTAGTATGTAGGTCTACTGTCAGGTTTATCAGTTTAATGTAGGTCTACTGTCAGGTTTATATGTAGGTCTACTGTCAGGTTTACTACTGTCAGGTTTAGTATGTATGTAGGTCTACTGTCAGGTTTAGTATGTAGGTCTACTGTCAGGTTTATCACTGTCAGGTTTAGTATGTAGGTCTACTGTCAGGTTTAGTATTTTATGTAGGTCTACTGTCAGGTTTATTTAGTATGTAGGTCTACTGTCAGGTTTAGTATGTAGGTCTACTGTCAGGTTTAGTATGTAGGTCTACTGTCAGGTTTATGTAGGTCTAGTTTTAGTATGTAGGTCTACTGTCAGGTTTATGTATGTAGGTCTACTGTCAGGTTTAGTAGGTCTACTGTCAGGTTTAGTCTACTGTCAGGTTTACTGTCAGGTTTAGTATGTAGGTCTACTGTCAGGTTTATGTCAGTTTAGTATGTAGGTCTACTGTCAGGTTTAGTATGTAGGTCTACTGTCAGGTTTAGTATGTAGGTCTACTGTCAGGTTTAGTATGTAGGTCTACTGTCAGGTTTAGTATGTAGGTCTACTGTCAGGTTTATCAGTTTAGTATGTAGGTCTACTGTCAGGTTTAGTATGTAGGTCTACTGTCAGGTTTACTGTTTAGTATGTAGGTCTACTGTCAGGTTTATTATGTTTAGTATGTAGGTCTACTGTCAGGTTTAGTATGTAGGTCTACTGTCAGGTTTAGTATGTAGGTCTACTGTCAGGTTTATCAGTTTAGTATGTAGGTCTACTGTCAGGTTTATCAGTTTAGTATGTAGGTCTACTGTCAGGTTTAGTATGTAGGTCTACTGTCAGGTTTAGTATGTAGGTCTACTGTCAGGTTTATTATGTAGCTCTACTGTCAGGTTTATCATGTAGCTCTACTGTCAGGGTTAGTATGTAGGTCTACTGTCAGGTTTATTATGTAGGTCTACTGTCAGTATCTACTGTCAGTTTAGGTCTACTGTCAGGTTTAGTATGTAGGTCTACTGTCAGGTTTATATGTAGGTCTACTGTAGTATGTAGGTCTACTGTCAGGTTTAGTATGTAGGTCTACTGTCAGGTTTATGTAGGTCTACTGTCAGGTTTAGTATGTAGTCTACTGTCAGGTTTAGTATGTAGGTCTACTGTCAGGTTTATCAGGTTTAGTATGTAGGTCTACTGTCAGGTTTAGTATGTAGGTCTACTGTCAGGTTTACTGTCTACTGTCAGGTTTAGTATGTAGGTCTACTGTCAGGTTTATATATGTAGGTTTAGGTTTAGTATGTAGGTCTACTGTCAGGTTTAGTATGTAGGTCTACTACTGTCAGGTAGGTCTACTGTCAGGTTTATCAGTTTAGTGTAGGTCTACTGTCAGGTTTATCAGGTTTATATGTAGGTCTACTGTCAGGTTTAGTATGTAGGTCTACTGTCAGGTTTAGTATGTAGGTCTACTGTCAGGTTTAGGTCTAGTCAGGTTTAGTATGTAGGTCTACTGTCAGGTTTATTATCTACTGTCAGGTTTAGTATGTAGGTCTACTGTCAGGTTTAGTTTATATGTAGGTCTACTGTCAGGTTTATATGTAGGTCTACTGTCAGGTTTATATGTAGGTCTACTGTCAGGTTTATCAGTTTAGTATGTAGGTCTACTGTCAGGTTTAGTATGTAGGTCTACTGTCAGGTTTATATGTAGGTCTACTGTCAGGTTTATTATGTCTACTGTCAGGTTTATCTACTGTCAGGTCTACTGTCAGGTTTAGTATGTAGGTCTACTGTCAGGTTTATCAGTATATGTAGGTCTACTGTCAGGTTTAGTATGTAGGTCTACTGTCAGGTTTAGTATGTAGGTCTACTGTCAGGTTTATGTAGGTCTACTGTATATGTAGGTCTACTGTCAGGGTTTAGTAGGTCTACTGTCAGGTTTAGTATGTAGGTCTACTGTCAGGTTTATCAGTTTAGTATGTAGGTCTACTGTCAGGTTTAGTATGTAGGTCTACTGTCAGGTTTAGTATGTAGGTCTACTGTCAGGTTTAGTTTAGTATGTAGGTCTACTGTCAGGTTTATTATGTAGGTCTACTGTCAGGTTTATTATGTAGGTCTACTGTCAGGTTTAGTATGTAGGTCTACTGTCAGGTTTAGTATGTAGGTCTACTGTCAGGTTTAGTATGTAGGTCTACTGTCAGGTTTAGTATGTAGGTCTACTGTCAGGTTTATGTATTTAGGTCTACTGTCAGGTTTATTATGTAGGTCTACTGTCAGGTTTAGTATGTAGGTCTACTGTCAGGTTTATTATGTAGGTCTACTGTCAGGTTTATTATGTAGGTCTACTGTCAGGTTTAGTATGTAGGTCTACTGTCAGGTTTATTATGTAGGTCTACTGTCAGGTTTAGTATGTAGGTCTACTGTCAGGTTTATTATGTAGGTCTACTGTCAGGTTTAGTATGTAGGTCTACTGTCAGGTTTAGTATGTAGGTCTACTGTCAGGTTTATTGTCAGTTTAGTATGTAGGTCTACTGTCAGGTTTAGTATGTAGGTCTACTGTCAGGTTTAGTATGTAGGTCTAGGTTTAGTATGTAGGTCTACTGTCAGGTTTATTATGTAGGTCTACTGTCAGGTTTAGTATGTAGGTCTACTGTCAGGTTTAGTATGTAGGTCTACTGTCAGGTTTAGTATGTAGGTCTACTGTCAGGTTTATTATGTAGGTCTACTGTCAGGTTTATTATGTAGGTCTACTGTCAGGTTTAGTATGTAGGTCTACTGTCAGGTTTAGTATGTAGGTCTACTGTCAGGTTTAGTATGTAGGTCTACTGTCAGGTTTAGTTTATGTAGGTCTACTGTCAGGTTTAGTATGTAGGTCTACTGTCAGGTTTATTATGTAGGTCTACTGTCAGGTTTAGTATGTAGGTCTACTGTCAGGTTTAGTATGTAGGTCTACTGTCAGGTTTAGTATGTAGGTCTACTGTCAGGTTTATCAGTTTAGTATGTAGGTCTACTGTCAGGTTTAGTATGTAGGTCTACTGTCAGGTTTAGTATGTAGGTCTACTGTCAGGTTTAGTATGTAGGTCTACTGTCAGGTTTATTATGTAGGTCTACTGTCAGGTTTATCAGTTTAGTCTGTAGGTCTACTGTCAGGTTTAGTATGTAGGTCTACTGTCAGGTTTATTATGTATGTAGGTCTACTGTCAGGTTTAGGTCTACTGTCAGGTTTAGTATGTAGGTCTACTGTCAGGTTTAGTATGTAGGTCTACTGTCAGGTTTATTATGTAGGTCTACTGTCAGGTTTATTATGTAGGTCTACTGTCAGGTTTAGTATGTAGGTCTACTGTCAGGTTTATTATGTTTAGTATGTAGGTCTACTGTCAGGTTTAGTATGTAGGTCTACTGTCAGGTTTAGTATGTAGGTCTACTGTCAGGTTTAGTATGTAGGTCTACTGTCAGGTTTAGTATGTAGGTCTACTGTCAGGTTTAGTATGTAGGTCTACTGTCAGGTTTACTGTCAGGTTTAGTATGTAGGTCTACTGTCAGGTTTAGTATGTAGGTCTACTGTCAGGTTTATTATGTAGGTCTACTGTCAGGTTTAGTATGTAGGTCTACTGTCAGGTTTAGTATGTAGGTCTACTGTCAGGTTTATTGTATGTAGGTCTACTGTCAGGTTTATTATGTAGGTCTACTGTCAGGTTTAGTATGTAGGTCTACTGTCAGGTTTAGTATGTAGGTCTACTGTCAGGTTTAGTATGTAGGTCTACTGTCAGGTTTAGTATGTAGGTCTACTGTCAGGTTTATCAGGTTTAGTATGTAGGTCTACTGTCAGGTTTAGTATGTAGGTCTACTGTCAGGTTTATTATGTAGGTCTACTGTCAGGTTTAGTATGTAGGTCTACTGTCAGGTTTATTATGTAGGTCTACTGTCAGGTTTAGTATGTAGGTCTACTGTCAGGTTTAGTATGTTTAGGTCTACTGTCAGGTTTATCAGTTTAGTATGTAGGTCTACTGTCAGGTTTAGTATGTAGGTCTACTGTCAGGTTTATTATGTAGGTCTACTGTCAGGTTTATTATGTAGGTCTACTGTCAGGTTTAGTATGTAGGTCTACTGTCAGGTTTACTGTCAGGTTTATGTTTAGTAGGTCTACTGTCAGGTTTAGTTATGTAGGTCTACTGTCAGGTTTATTATGTAGGTCTACTGTCAGGTTTATATGTAGGTCTACTGTCAGGTTTAGTATGTAGGTCTACTGTCAGGTTTATTATGTAGGTCTACTGTCAGGTTTAGTATGTAGGTCTACTGTCAGGTTTAGTATGTAGGTCTACTGTCAGGTTTATTATGTTTATTATGTAGGTCTACTGTCAGGTTTATTATGTAGGTCTACTGTCAGGTTTAGTATGTAGGTCTACTGTCAGGTTTAGTATGTAGGTCTACTGTCAGGTTTATTATGTAGGTCTACTGTCAGGTTTATTTTAGTATGTAGGTCTACTGTCAGGTTTAGTATGTAGGTCTACTGTCAGGTTTATTATGTAGGTCTACTGTCAGGTTTAGTTATGTAGGTCTACTGTCAGGTTTAGTATGTAGGTCTACTGTCAGGGTTATTATGTAGGTCTACTGTCAGGTTTAGTATGTTTAGTATGTAGGTCTACTGTCAGGTTTAGTATGTAGGTCTACTGTCAGGTTTAGTATGTAGGTCTACTGTCAGGTTTAGTATGTAGGTCTACTGTCAGGTTTATTATGTAGGTCTACTGTCAGGTTTAGTATGTAGGTCTACTGTCAGGTTTTATGTAGTATGTAGGTCTACTGTCAGGTTTAGGTTTAGTATGTAGGTCTACTGTCATTTAGTATGTAGGTCTACTGTCAGGTTTAGTATGTAGGTCTTTACTGTCAGGTTTATTATGTAGGTCTACTGTCAGGTTTATTATGTTTTTTATGTAGGTCTACTGTCAGGTTTATTATGTAGGTCTACTGTCAGGTTTATTATGTAGGTCTACTGTCAGGTTTATTATGTAGGTCTACTGTCAGGTTTAGGTCTCTACTGTCAGGTTTAGTTATGTAGGTCTACTGTCAGGTTTAGTTATGTATGTAGTCTACTGTCAGGTTTAGTATAGTAGGTCTACTGTCAGGTTTAGTATGTAGGTCTACTGTCAGGTTTAGTATGTAGGTCTACTGTCAGGTTTATTATGTAGGTCTACTGTCAGGTTTACTGTCAGGTTTGTCAGGTTTAGTATGTAGGTCTACTGTCAGGTTTATGTAGGTCTACTGTCAGTTTAGTATGTAGGTCTACTGTCAGGTTTATTATGTAGGTCTACTGTCAGGTTTAGTATGTAGGTCTACTGTCAGGTTTATTATGTAGGTCTACTGTCAGGTTTATCAGTTAGTCTACTGTCAGGTTTAGTCTACTGTCAGGTTTAGTATGTAGGTCTACTGTCAGGTTTAGTATGTAGGTCTACTGTCAGGTTTATTATGTAGGTCTACTGTCAGGTTTATCAGTTTAGTATGTAGGTCTACTGTCAGGTTTATTATGTAGGTCTACTGTCAGGTTTAGTATGTAGGTCTACTGTCAGGTTTAGTATGTAGGTCTACTGTCAGGTTTAGTATGTAGGTCTACTGTCAGGTTTAGTATGTAGGTCTACTGTCAGGTTTAGTATGTAGGTCTACTGTCAGGTTTAGCAGGTGAATATGTATGCTGACTGTCGTTCTCCCTCTCATACCATGTACTGATTCTGACCCACACCTGGTACAGGTCAAGCTAACTGCTTGACCAATTAGAGACATGAATCAGTTTTTCAATCAATGTTCCTAACTGCCCGACCAATCAGAGACATTAATCAATGAATCAATCACTGTCAGGTTTAGTATGAAGGTCTACTGTCACTGGTCAGGGTCACAATGTTGCCCTACTGTCAGTAACATGTAGCAGCAGTTTTTCAGGTCACTAAGGTTTAACAACAGTATGTAGGTCTAATGTGCCCGGTAGGTCATAATGTCAGGTAACAACAGCAGTAGGTCATAACTGGGTCACAATGTTGCCTGTCGGTTTAACAGCAGTCTACTGTCAGGTTTAATGTTGCTCACTGTCAGGTTTACAGTAGCAGTAGGTCACAATGTTGCCTCGGTAACAACAGCAGAAGGTCATAATGTTGCCTCGGTAACAACAGCAGTAGGTCATAATGTTGTCTCGGTAACAACAGCAGTAGGTCATAATGTTGCCTTAGCAAGTAGGTCATAATGTTGCAGGTTTCGGCAACAACAGCAGTAGGTCATAATGTTGTCTCGGTAACAACAGCAGTAGGTCATAATGTTGCCTCGGTAACCACTACCGGACCACTACACACTCTGGACCACTACCACTACATCATCACTACAGGACGAGTTGCCTCGGTAACAACAGCAGTAGTCTTCTTTTGACACAACATGTTGTCCTGGTAACACGCACTCTCTGTGCTTTACGGGGAGTCACAGAATGCCTAGCTGACCTGGGATGATCTGCACGCACGCACGCACGGTCTACTGTCAGGTTTACACGTACACACACACACACACACACAGGTACACACACACACACACACACACACACACACACACACACACACACACACACACACACACACACGCACACGCACACACGCACACACAGGGTTTTGGGAAAATAGGCATTTGAATGGGACCCAATTGTCCCATACTGCTAGCTGTTAGCTGTTACAGAGTGGTCAGGAGGGTGGAACAGGGCAATGAATTGTCTTACTTCTAGCTGTTAGCTGTTAGCTGTTACAGAGTAGTCAGGAGGGTGGAACAGGGCAGTGAATTGTAATACTGTTAGCTGTTAGCTGTTAGCCGTTACAGAGTGGTCAGGAGGGTGGAACAGGGCAGTGAATTGTAATACTGTTAGCTGTTAGCTGTTAGCTGTTAGCCGTTACAGAGTGGTCAGGAGGGTGGAACAGGGTAGTGAATTGTAATACTGTTAGCTGTTAGCTGTTAGCCGTTACAGAGTGGTCAGGAGGGTGGAACAGGGCAATGAATTGTAATACTACTGTCAGCTGTTAGCTGTTAGTCGTTACAGAGTGGTCAGGAGGGTGGAACAGGGCAGTGAATCTGTAATACTACTAGCTGTTAGCTGTTAGCTGTTAGGTTTACAGAGTGGTCTGGAGGGTGGAACAGGGCAGTGAGGTTTAGTAATACTGCTAGCTGTTAGCTGTTAGCCGTTACAGAGTGGTCAGGAGGGTGGATCAGGGCAGTGAATTGTAATACTGCTAGCTGTTAGCTGTGTTACAGAGTGGTCAGGAGGGTGGAACAGGGCAGTGAATTGTAATACTGTTAGCTGGTTTAGCTGTTAGCTGTTAGCAGGTTACAGAGTGGTCAGGAGTGTGGAACAGGGCAGTGAGGTCTTGTAATACTGTTAGCTGTTAGCTGTTAGCCATTACAGAGTGGTCAGGAGGGTGGAACAGGGCAGTGAATTGTAATACTGTTAGCTGTTAGCTATTAGCCGTTACAGAGTGGTCAGGAGGGTGGAACAGGGCAGTGAATTGTAATACTGTCTAGCTGTTAGCTGTTAGCCGTTACAGAGTGGTCAGGAGGGTGGAACAGGGCAGTTTTATGTAATACTGTTTGCTGTTAGCTGTTAGCCGTTACAGGTTTAGTATGTGGTCAGGAGGGTGGAACAGGGCAGTGATGTAATACTGCTAGCTGTTAGCTGTTAGCCATTACAGAGTGGTCAGGAGGGTGGAACAGGGCAGTGTTGTAATACTGCTAGCTGTTAGTATGTTAGCCCGTTACAGAGTGGTCAGGAGGGTGGAACAGGGCAGTGAATTGTAATACTGCTGTTAGCTGTTAGCCGTTACAGGTTTAGTGGTCAGGAGGGTGGAACAGGGCAGGTTTATATGTAATCTACTGTCAGGTGTTAGAATGTTATGCTGTTATCGTTACAGAGTGGTCACTGAGGGTTTAACATGGGCAGTGTCATTGTCTACTGTTAGGTGTTAGCTGTTAGCCGTAGTGGTCAGGAGGTGGAACAGGGCAGTATGTATCTGTCAATATGTGGTTGGTTTTAGCTGTAGGTCTACTGTCAGGTTACAGTATGTGGTCACTGAGGGTGGAACAGGGCAGTGAATAGTACTGTCAGCTAGCTGTTAGCTGTTAGCCGTTACAGAGTGGTCAGGAGGGTGGAACAGGGCACTGTGGTTTAGTATGTGTACACTACTGTCAGGTGTTAGCTATGTAGGTTTATTTACAGTCAGTGGTCAGGTAGGTCTACTGTGGTTTAGTGTCAGGTTGTAATACTACTACTGCTGTTTAGCTGTTAGGTTACAGTAGTGGTCAGGAGGGTGGAACAGGGTACTGTCACGTAATACTACTAGCTGTTAGCTGTTAGCTGTCAGGTGGTCAGGAGGGTGGAACAGGGCAGTGAATTGTAATCTACTAGCAGGTTAGCTGTTAGGTCTTACAGAGTGGTCAGGAGGGTGGAACAGGGCAGTGAATTGTAATACTGTCAGGTAGCTGTTAGCTGTTAGCCGTTACAGAGTGGTCAGGAGGGTGGAACAGGGCAGTGAATTGTAATACTGTAGCTACTGTCAGCTGTTAGCCGTTACAGAGTGGTCAGGAGGGTGGAACAGGGCAGTGAATTGTAATACTGTTAGCTGTTAGCTGTTAGCCGTTACAGAGTGGTCAGGAGGGTGGAACAGGGCAGTGAATTGTAATACTGTTAGCTGTTAGCTGTTAGCCGTTACAGAGTGGTCAGGAGGGTGGAACAGGGCAGTGAATTGTAATACTGCTAGCTGTTAGCTGTTAGCCGTTACAGAGTGGTCAGGAGGGTGGAACAGGGCAGTGAATTGTAATACTGCTAGCTGTTAGCTGTTAGCCGTTACAGAGTGGTCAGGAGGGTGGAACAGGGCAGTGAATTGTAATACTGCTAGCTGTTAGCCGTTACAGAGTAGTCAGGAGGGTGGATCAGGGCAGTGAATTGTAATACTGCTAGCTGTTAGCTGTTAGCCGTTACAGAGTGGTCAGGAGGGTGGAACAGGGCAGTGAATTGTAATACTGTTAGCTGTTAGCTGTTAGCTTTTAGCCGTTACAGAGTGGTCAAGAGTGTGGAACAGGGCAGTGAATTGTAATACTGTTAGCTGTTAGCTGTTAGCTTTTAGCCGTTACAGAGTGGTCAAGAGTGTGGAACAGGGCAGTGAATTGTAATACTGGCTGTTAGCTGTTTAGCCGTTACAGAGTGGTCAGGAGGGTGTGGAACAGGGCAGTGAATTGTAACACTGTTAGCTGTTAGCTGTTAGCTGTTACAGAGTGGTCAGGAGGGTGGAACAGGGCAGTGAATTGTAATACTGCTAGCTGTTAGCTGTTAGCCGTTACAGAGTGGTCAGGAGGGTGGAACAGGGCAGTGAATTGTAATACTGCTAGCTGTTAGCTGTTAGCCGTTACAGAGTGGTCAGGAGGGTGGAACAGGGCAGTGAATTGTAATACTGCTAGCTGTTAGCTGTTAGCCGTTACAGAGTGGTCAGGAGGGTGGAACAGGGCAGTGAATTGTAATACTGCTAGCTGTTAGCTGTTAGCCGTTACAGAGTGGTCAGGAGGGTGGAACAGGGCAGTGAATTGTAATACTGCTAGCTGCTAGATGTTAGCTGTTAGCTGTTACTGACGGAATGTGTGTGTGTGTGTGTGTGTGTGTGTGTGTGTGTGTGTGTGTGTGTGTGTGTCGGGTCACGTTGGAACGGTGCAGTAGGATTGGTGTTTCTAAGTAACAGGGTCAGAGTTATTAGATTAGAGGCCTAATCAATTATCAGTTAAGCCTTTACTGCGGCTGGCTCTCTCCCTGCTGTCACCTGGTCCCCAGGACTAACACCTTAATCCACCAGCCATATGGCACACACACACACACACACACACACACACACACACACACACACACACACACACACACACACACACACACACACACACACACACACACACACACACACACACACACACACACACACACACACACACACACACAGCCACTGCCTGTTCACCCCGCTATCATCCAGAAGGCGAGGTCAGTACAGGTGCATCAAAGCTGGGACCGAGAGACTGAAAAACAGTTTCTATCTCAAGGCCATCAGACTGTTAAACAGCCACCACTAACATTGAGTGGCTGCTGCCAACACACTGACACTGACACTGACTCAACTCCAGCCACTTTAATAATGGGATTGATGGGAAATGATGTAAATATATCACTAGCCACTTTAAACAATGCTACCTTATATAATGTGACTTACCCTACACACACACACACACACACACACACACAACACACACACACACAACACACACACACACACACACACACACAACACACACACACACACACACACACACACACACACACACACACACACACACAACAGGGCACACAGACAGACACCAGTTATGGACAGACAGACAACAGGGCAGTATAACATCAGACAGACAGACAGACATCAGACAGGACAGACAGTACAGAATGTACAGACAGGCCATATTTAGACTGACTCACTGGACAGGGCAGTACAGACTGAACAGACAGACAAATGTTATGGGTGGACAGGGCAGTATAATGACAGGGCAGTATAATGTATCAGGGACAGGACAGACAGTGACGGGCACAGACAGGGCAGTATAATGTTATGGGTGGGACAGGGCAGTATAATGTTACAGTTATGGAACAGGGCAGTATAATGTTACAGGGCAGTATAATGTTATGGGTGGGACAGGGCAGTATAACAGACAGTATAGATGTTATGACACAACAGGGCAGATAATGTTATGACAGACAGTGACATAATGTTATGACAGTGGACAGGGCAGTATAATGACAGCCACGACAGGACAGACAGGGCAGATAATGTTATGGGTGGGACAGACAGACAGTATAATGTTACCAGACAGACAGCAGTATAATGTTGGGACAGACAGGGACAGGCAGACAGACAGACATAATGTTACACACAGACACAGACACAGACAATGACAGACAGACAGACAGACAGACAGACAGGGCAGACAGACAGACAGTTATGGGTGGGACAGGGCAGTATACACACACACACACACACACACACACACACACATAATGTTACACACACACACACACAGTAGAGTCCATGTCAACAAGAATCCCTCTCTCCTGGGACATCTCTGGGCCTATAATGTACTGGACCTGTTGATGCTGCTGTTACTGTTACAATGTATATCAGGGTGGTGTGGGCAGTATAATGTTGTGTGGGTGGTACAGTGTGCAGTGTAATGTTATGGTGTGGACAGGGCAGTATAATGTTATGGGTGGAACAGGGCAGTGAAATTGGGTGGTGACAGGGCAGTTAGTTCTGTGGGACAGGGCAGTATTTATGGGTGCTGTTATGGGTGTGTGTGTTATGTGTGGGACAGTGTGTGTAATGTGTGTGTGTGTGCAGTATAATGTTATGTGTGGGACAGTGCAGTATAATGTTATGTGTCTCTGACAGGGCAGTATAATGTTATGGGTGGGACAGGGCAGTATAATGACTTTCACTGGGTGGACAGGGCACCGTATAATACTGATGGGTAACAGTAGAGAGTAAATCTGTAGTTCTGGGTGGGACAGGGCAGTATAATGTTATGGGTGGGACAGGGCAGTATAATGTTATGGGTGGGACAGGGCAGTATAATGTTATGGGTGGGACAGGGCAGTATAATGTTATGGGTGGGACAGGGCAGTATAATGTTATGGGTGGGACAGGGCAGTATAATGTTATGGGTGGGACAGGGCAGTATAATGTTATGGGTGGGACAGGGCAGTATAATGTTATGGGTGGGACAGGGCAGTATAATGTTATGGGTGGGACAGGGCAGTATAATGTTATGGGTGGACAGGGCAGTATAATGTTATGGGTGGGACAGGGCAGTATAATGTTATGGGTGGACAGGGCAGTATAATGTTATGGGTGGGACAGGGCAGTATAATGTTATGGGTGGGACAGGGCAGTATAATGTTATGGGTGGAACAGGGCAGTATAATGTTATGGGTGGACAGGGCAGTATAATGTTATGGGTGGAACAGGGCAGTATAATGTTATGGGTGGGACAGGGCAGTATAATGTTATGGGTGGGACAGGGCAGTATAATGTTATGGGTGGACAGGGCAGTATAATGTTATGGGTGGACAGTTAGCTGTTATGCAGTATAATGTTATGGGTGGAACAGGGCAGTATAATGTTATGGGTGGGACAGGGCAGTATAATGTTATGGGTGGACAGGGCAGTATAATGTTATGGGTGGGACAGGGCAGTATAATGTTCTGGGTGGGACAGGGCAGTATAATGTTATGGGTGGAACAGGGCAGTATAATGTTATGGGTGGGACAGGGCAGTATAATGTTATGGGTGGGACAGGGCAGTATAATGTTATGGGTGGGACAGGGCAGTATAATGTTATGGGTGGGACAGGGCAGTATAATGTTATGGGTACTGGGCAGCTATAATGTTAGGGTGGGACAGGGCAGTATAATGTTATGGGTGGGACAGGGCAGTATAATGTTATGGGTGGAACAGGGCAGTATAATGTTATGGGTGGGACAGGGCAGTATAATGTTATGGGTGGGACAGGGCAGTATAATGTTCTGGGTGGGACAGGGCAGTATAATGTTATGGGTGGACAGGGCAGTATAATGTTATGGGTGGGGCAGTATAATGTTATGGGCAGTATAATGTTCAGGGCATGGGTGGAACAGGGCAGTATAATGTTATGGGTGGGACAGGGCAGTATAATGTTATGGGTGGAACAGGGCAGTATAATGTTATGGGTGGGACAGGGCAGTATAATGTTATGGGTGGGACAGGGCAGTATAATGTTATGGGTGGGACAGGGCAGTATAATGTTATGGGTGGAACAGGGCAGTATAATGTTATGGGTGGGACAGGGCAGTATAATGTTATGGGTGGACAGGGCAGTATAATGTTATGGGTGGGACAGGGCAGTATAATGTTATGGTGGAACAGTATAATGGGCAGGGCATAATGTTATGGGTGGGACAGGGCAGTATAATGTTATGGGTGGGACAGGGCAGTATAATGTTATGGGTGGGACAGGGCAGTATAATGTTATGGGTGGGACAGGGCAGTATAATGTTATGGGTGGGACAGGGCAGTATAATGTTATGGGTGGGACAGGGCAGTATAATGTTATGGGTGGGACAGGGCAGTATAATGTTATGGGTGGGACAGGGCAGTATAATGTTATGGGTGGAACAGGGCAGTATAATGTTATGGGTGGGACAGGGCAGTATAATGTTATGGGTGGAACAGGGCAGTATAATGTTATGGGTGGGACAGGGCAGTATAATGTTATGGGTGGGACAGGGCAGTATAATGTTATGGGTGGGACAGGGCAGTATAATGTTATGGGTGGGAAAGGGCAGTATAATGTTATGGGTGGGACAGGGCAGTATAATGTTATGGGTGGGACAGGGCAGTATAATGTTATGGGTGGGACAGGGCAGTATAATGTTATGGGTGGGACAGGGCAGTATAATGTTATGGGTGGGACAGGGCAGTATAATGTTCTGGGTGGACAGGGCAGTATAATGTTATGGGTGGACAGGGCAGTATAATGTTATGGGTGGGACAGGGCAGTATAATGTTATGGGTGGACAGGGCAGTATAATGTTATGGGTGGGACAGGGCAGTATAATGTTATGGGTGGGACAGGGCAGTATAATGTTATGGGTGGGACAGGGCAGTATAATGTTATGGGTGGACAGGGCAGTATAATGTTATGGGTGGGACAGGGCAGTATAATGTTATGGGTCAACAGGGCAGTATAATGTTATGGGTGGGACAGGGCAGTATAATGTTATGGGTGGGACAGGGCAGTATAATGTTATGGGTGGAACAGGGCAGTATAATGTTATGGGTGGGACAGGGGCAGTATAATGTTATGGGTGGGACAGGGCAGTATAATGTTCTGGGTGGGACAGGGCAGTATAATGTTATGGGTGGGACAGGGCAGTATAATGTTATGGGTGGGACAGGGCAGTATAATGTTATGGGTGGGACAGGGCAGTATAATGTTATGGGTGGGACAGGGCAGTATAATGTTATGGGTGGAACAGGGCAGTATAATGTTATGGGTGGGACAGGGCAGTATAATGTTATGGGTGGGACAGGGCAGTATAATGTTATGGGTGGGACAGGGCAGTATAATGTTATGGGTGGGACAGGGCAGTATAATGTTCTGGGTGGGACAGGGCAGTATAATGTTATGGGTGGGACAGGGCAGTATAATGTTATGGGTGGGACAGGGCAGTATAATGTTATGGGTGGGACAGGGCAGTATAATGTTCTGGGTGGGACAGGGCAGTATAATGTTATGGGTGGGACAGGGCAGTATAATGTTATGGGTGGGACAGGGCAGTATAATGTTATGGGTGGGACAGGGCAGTATAATGTTATGGGTGGGACAGGGCAGTATAATGTTATGGGTGGGACAGGGCAGTATAATGTTATGGGTGGGACAGGGCAGTATAATGTTATGGGTGGGACAGGGCAGTATAATGTTATGGGTGGGACAGGGCAGTATAATGTTATGGGTGGGACAGGGCAGTATAATGTTATGGGTGGAACAGGGCAGTATAATGTTATGGGTGGGACAGGGCAGTATAATGTTATGGGTGGGCAGTATAATGTTATGGGTGGGACAGGGCAGTATAATGTTCTGGGTGAGCAGTATAATGTTATGGGTGGGACAGGGCAGTATAATGTTATGGGTGGGACAGGGCAGTATAATGTTATGGGTGGAACAGGGCAGTATAATGTTATGGGTGGGACAGGGCAGTATAATGTTATGGGTGGGACAGGGCAGTATAATGTTCTGGGTGGAACAGGGCAGTATAATGTTATGGGTGGGACAGGGCAGTATAATGTTATGGGTGGGACAGGGCAGTATAATGTTATGGGTGGAACAGGGCAGTATAATGTTCTGGGTGGGACAGGGCAGTATAATGTTATGGGTGGGACAGGGCAGTATAATGTTATGGGTGGACAGGGCAGTATAATGTTATGGGTGGGACAGGGCAGTATAATGTTATGGGTGGACAGGGCAGTATAATGTTATGGGTGGGACAGGGCAGTATAATGTTATGGGTGGACAGGGCAGTATAATGTTATGGGTGGGACAGGGCAGTATAATGTTATGGGTGGGACAGGGCAGTATAATGTTATGGGTGGACAGGGCAGTATAATGTTATGGGTGGGACAGGGCAGTATAATGTTCTGGGTGGAACAGGGCAGTATAATGTTATGGGTGGGACAGGGCAGTATAATGTTATGGGTGGGACAGGGCAGTATAATGTTATGGGTGGGACAGGGCAGTATAATGTTATGGGTGGGACAGGGCAGTATAATGTTATGGGTGGAACAGGGCAGTATAATGTTATGGGTGGACAGGGCAGTATAATGTTATGGGTGGGACAGGGCAGTATAATGTTATGGGTGGGACAGGGCAGTATAATGTTATGGGTGGGACAGGGCAGTATAATGTTATGGGTGGGACAGGGCAGTATAATGTTATGGGTGGGACAGGGCAGTATAATGTTATGGGTGGGACAGGGCAGTATAATGTTATGGGTGGGACAGGGCAGTATAATGTTATGGGTGGGACAGGGCAGTATAATGTTATGGGTGGGACAGGGCAGTATAATGTTATGGGTGGGACAGGGCAGTATAATGTTATGGGTGGGCAGTATAATGTTATGGGTGGGACAGGGCAGTATAATGTTATGGGTGGGACAGGGCAGTATAATGTTATGGGTGGGTTATGGGGGACAGGGCAGTATAATGTTATGGGTGGGACAGGGCAGTATAATGTTATGGGTGGGACAGGGCAGTATAATGTTATGGGTGGGACAGGGCAGTATAATGTTATGGGTGGGACAGGGCAGTATAATGTTATGGGTGGAACAGGGCAGTATAATGTTATGGGTGGAACAGGGCAGTATAATGTTATGGGTGGGACAGGGCAGTACAGGGCAGTATAATGTTATGGGTGGGACAGGGCAGTATAATGTTATGGGTGGAACAGGGCAGTATAATGTTATGGGTGGGACAGGGCAGTATAATGTTATGGGTGGACAGGGCAGTATAATGTTATGGGTGGGACAGGGCAGTATAATGTTATGGGTGGGACAGGGCAGTATAATGTTATGGGTGGGACAGGGCAGTATAATGTTATGGGTGGGACAGGGCAGTATAATGTTATGGGTGGGACAGGGCAGTATAATGTTATGGGTGGGACAGGGCAGTATAATGTTATGGGTGGGACAGGGCAGTATAATGTTATGGGTGGAACAGGGCAGTATAATGTTATGGGTGGGACAGGGCAGTATAATGTTATGGGTGGGACAGGGCAGTATAATGTTATGGGTGGGACAGGGCAGTATAATGTTATGGGTGGGACAGGGCAGTATAATGTTATGGGTGGGACAGGGCAGTATAATGTTATGGGTGGGACAGGGCAGTTATAATGTGTATGGGTGGTTATGACAGGGCAGTATAATGTTATGGGTGGGAAAGGGCAGTATAATGTTATGGTGGGACAGGGCAGTATAATGTTATGGGTGGGACAGGGCAGTATAATGTTATGGGTGGGACAGGGCAGTATAATGTTATGGGTGGGACAGGGCAGTATAATGTTATGGGTGGGACAGGGCAGTATAATGTTATGGGTGGGACAGGGCAGTATAATGTTATGGGTGGGACAGGGCAGTATAATGTTATGGGTGGGACAGGGCAGTATAATGTTATGGGTGGGACAGGGCAGTATAATGTTATGGGTGGGACAGGGCAGTATAATGTTATGGGTGGGACAGGGCAGTATAATGTTATGGGTGGGACAGGGCAGTATAATGTTATGGGTGGGACAGGGCAGTATAATGTTATGGGTGGGACAGGGCAGTATAATGTTATGGGTGGAACAGGGCAGTATAATGTTATGGGTGGAACAGGGCAGTATAATGTTATGGGTGGGACAGGGCAGTATAATGTTATGGGTGGGACAGGGCAGTATAATGTTATGGGTGGGACAGGGCAGTATAATGTTATGGGTGGGACAGGGCAGTATAATGTTATGGGTGGGACAGGGCAGTATAATGTTATGGGTGGACAGGGCAGTATAATGTTATGGGTGAACAGGGCAGTATAATGTTATGGGTGGACAGGGCAGTATAATGTTATGGGTGGGACAGGGCAGTATAATGTTATGGGTGGGACAGGGCAGTATAATGTTATGGGTGGGACAGGGCAGTATAATGTTATGGGTGGGACAGGGCAGTATAATGTTATGGGTGGAACAGGGCAGTATAATGTTATGGGTGGGACAGGGCAGTATAATGTTATGGGTGGGACAGGGCAGTATAATGTTCTGGGTGGGACAGGGCAGTATAATGTTATGGGTGGGACAGGGCAGTATAATGTTATGGGTGGGACAGGGCAGTATAATGTTATGGGTGGGACAGGGCAGTATAATGTTATGGGTGGGACAGGGCAGTATAATGTTATGGGTGGAACAGGGCAGTATAATGTTATGGGTGGGACAGGGCAGTATAATGTTATGGGTGGGACAGGGCAGTATAATGTTATGGGTGGGACAGGGCAGTATAATGTTATGGGTGGGACAGGGCAGTATAATGTTATGGGTGGGACAGGGCAGTATAATGTTATGGGTGGGACAGGGCAGTATAATATAATGTTATGGGTGGGACAGGGCAGTATAATGTTATGGGTGGGACAGGGCAGTATAATGTTATGGGTGGGACAGGGCAGTATAATGTTATGGGTGGACAGACAGGGCAGTATAATGTTATGGGTGGAACAGGGCAGTATAATGTTATGGGGGCAGTATAATGGGACAGGGCAGTATAATGTTATGGGTGGGACAGGGCAGTATAATGTTATGGGTGGGACAGGGCAGTATAATGTTATGGGTGGAACAGGGCAGTATAATGTTATGGGTGGGACAGGGCAGTATAATGTTATGGGTGGGACAGGGCAGTATAATGTTATGGGTGGGACAGGGCAGTATAATGTTATGGGTGGGACAGGGCAGTATAATGTTATGGGTGGGACAGGGCAGTATAATGTTACAGGGCAGTGGGTGGGACAGGGCAGTATAATGTTATGGGTGGGACAGGGCAGTATAATGTTATGGGTGGGACAGGGCAGTATAATGTTATGGGTGGGACAGGGCAGTATAATGTTATGGGTGGGACAGGGCAGTATAATGTTATGGGTGGGACAGGGCAGTATAATGTTATGGGTGGGACAGGGCAGTATAATGTTATGGGTGGGACAGGGCCCTATAATGTTGTGGTGGGACAGGGCAGTATAATGTTATGGGTGGGACAGGGCAGTATAATGTTATGGGTGGGACAGGGCAGTATAATGTTATGGGTGGACAGGGCAGTATAATGTTATGGGTGGGACAGGGCAGTATAATGTTATGGGTGGGACAGGGCAGTATAATGTTATGGGTGGGACAGGGCAGTATAATGTTATGGGTGGAACAGGGCAGTATAATGTTCTATAATGGGGTGGGACAGGGCAGTATAATGTTATGGGTGGGACAGGGCAGTATAATGTTATGGGTGGGACAGGGCAGTATAATGTTATGGGTGGACAGGGCAGTATAATGTTATGGGTGGGACAGGGCAGTATAATGTTATGGGTGGGACAGGGCAGTATAATGTTATGGGTGGGACAGGGCAGTATAATGTTATGGGTGGGACAGGGCAGTATAATGTTATGGGTGGGACAGGGCAGTATAATGTTATGGGTGGGACAGGGCAGTATAATGTTCTGGGTGGGACAGGGCAGTATAATGTTATGGGTGGACAGGGCAGTATAATGTTATGGGTGGGACAGGGCAGTATAATGTTATGGGTGGGACAGGGCAGTATAATGTTATGGGTGGGACAGGGCAGTATAATGTTATGGGTGGGACAGGGCAGTATAATGTTATGGGTGGGACAGGGCAGTATAATGTTATGGGTGGGACAGGGCAGTATAATGTTATGGGTGGGACAGGGCAGTATAATGTTATGGGTGGGACAGGGCAGTATAATGTTATGGGTGGGACAGGGCAGTATAATGTTATGGGTGGAACAGGGCAGTATAATGTTATGGGTGGAACAGGGCAGTATAATGTTATGGGTGGGACAGGGCAGTATAATGTTATGTTAATGGGTGGGACAGGGCAGTATAATGTTATGGGTGGGACAGGGCAGTATAATGTTCTGGGTGGGACAGGGCAGTATAATGTTATGGGTGGGACAGGGCAGTTATAATATAATGTTATGGGTGGGACATAATGTTATGGGTGGGACAGGGCAGTATAATGTTATGGGTGGGACAGGGCAGTATAATGTTATGGGTGGGACAGGGCAGTATAATGTTATGGGTGGGACAGGGCAGTATAATGTTATGGGTGGGACAGGGCAGTATAATGTTATGGGTGGGACAGGGCAGTATAATGTTATGGGTGGGACAGGGCAGTATAATGTTATGGGTGGGACAGGGCAGTATAATGTTATGGGTGGGACAGGGCAGTATAATGTTATGGGTGGGACAGGGCAGTATAATGTTATGGGTGGAACAGGGCAGTATAATGTTATGGGTGGGACAGGGCAGTATAATGTTATGGGTGGAACAGGGCAGTATAATGTTATGGGTGGGACAGGGCAGTATAATGTTATGGGTGGACAGGGCAGTATAATGTTATGGGTGGGACAGGGCAGTATAATGTTATGGGTGGGACAGGGCAGTATAATGTTATGGGTGGAACAGGGCAGTATAATGTTATGGGTGGGACAGGGCAGTATAATGTTATGGGTGGGACAGGGCAGTATAATGTTATGGGTGGGACAGGGCAGTATAATGTTATGGGTGGACAGGGCAGTATAATGTTATGGGTAGGACAGGGCAGTATAATGTTATGGGTGGGACAGGGCAGTATAATGTTATGGGTGGGACAGGGCAGTATAATGTTATGGGTGGAACAGGGCAGTATAATGTTATGGGTGGGACAGGGCAGTATAATGTTATGGGTGGGACAGGGCAGTATAATGTTATGGGTGGGACAGGGCAGTATAATGTTATGGGTGGGACAGGGCAGTATAATGTTATGGGTGGGACAGGGCAGTATAATGTTATGGGTGGGACAGGGCAGTATAATGTTATGGGTGGGACAGGGCAGTATAATGTTATGGGTGGGACAGGGCAGTATAATGTTATATAATGTTCTGGGTGGGACAGGGCAGTATAATGTTATGGGTGGGACAGGGCACAGGGCAGTATAATGTTATGGGTGGGACAGGGCAGTATAATGTTCAGGGCAGTGTTATGGTGGGACAGGGCAGTATAATGTTATGGGTGGAACAGGGCAGTATAATGTTATGGGTGGTTACAGGGCAGTATAATGTTCTGGGTGGGACAGGGCAGTATAATGTTATGGGTGGGACAGGGCAGTATAATGTTATGGGTGGAACAGGGCAGTATAATGTTATGGGTGGGACAGGGCAGTATAATGTTATGGGTGGGACAGGGCAGTATAATGTTATGGGTGGGACAGGGCAGTATAATGTTATGGGTGGGACAGGGCAGTATAATGTTCTGGGTGGGACAGGGCAGTATAATGTTATGGGTGGGACAGGGCAGTATAATGTTATGGGTGGGACAGGGCAGTATAATGTTATGGGTGGGACAGGGCAGTATAATGTTAGGGTGGGATAAATGTTATGGGTGGGACAGGGCAGTATAATGTTATGGGTGGGACAGGGCAGTATAATGTTATGGGTGGGACAGGGCAGTATAATGTTATGGGTGGGACAGGGGGTGGGACAGTATAATGTTATGTTATGGTGGGACAGGGCAGTATAATGTTATGGGTGGGACAGGGCAGTATAATGTTATGGGTGGGACAGGGCAGTATAATGTTATGGGTGGGACAGGGCAGTATAATGTTATGGGTGGGACAGGGCAGTATAATGTTATGGGTGAGCAGGAGAAAGATAGGGGTGGGACAGGGCAGTATAATGTTATGGGTGGGACAGGGCAGTATAATGTTATGGGTGGAACAGGGCAGTATAATGTTATGGGTGGGACAGGGCAGTATAATGTTATGGGTGGGACAGGGCAGTATAATGTTATGGGTGGGACAGGGCAGTATAATGTTATGGGTGGGACAGGGCAGTATAATGTTATGGGTGGGACAGGGCAGTATAATGTTATGGGTGGGACAGGGCAGTATAATGTTATGGGTGGACAGGGCAGTATAATGTTATGGGTGGGACAGGGCAGTATAATGTTATGGGTGGGACAGGGCAGTATAATGTTATGGGTGGGACAGGGCAGTATAATGTTATGGGTGGGACAGGGCAGTATAATGTTATGGGTGGGACAGGGCAGTATAATGTTATGGGTGGGACAGGGCAGTATAATGTTATGGGTGGGACAGGGCAGTATAATGTTATGGGTGGGACAGGGCAGTATAATGTTATGGGTGGGACAGGGCAGTATAATGTTATGGGTGGACAGGGCAGTATAATGTTATGGGTGGAACAGGGCAGTATAATGTTATAATGGGTGGGACAGGGCAGTATAATGTTATGGGTGGAACAGGGCAGTATAATGTTATGGGTGGAACAGGGCAGTATAATGTTATGGGTGGGACAGGGCAGTATAATGTTATGGGTGGGACAGGGCAGTATAATGTTATGGGTGGGACAGGGCAGTATAATGTTATGGGTGGGACAGGGCAGTATAATGTTATGGGTTATGGGTGGGACAGGGCAGTATAATGTTATGGGTGGACAGGGCAGTATAATGTTATGGGTGGGACAGGGCAGTATAATGTTATGGGTGGGGGCACAGGGCAGGGCAGTATAATGTTATGGGTGGGACAGGGCAGTATAATGTTATGGGTGGGACAGGGCAGTATAATGTTATGGGTGGGACAGGGCAGTATAATGTTATGGGTGGGACAGGGCAGTATAATGTTATGGGTGGAACAGGGCAGTATAATGTTATGGGTGGGACAGGGCAGTATAATGTTATGGGTGGACAGGGCAGGGCAGGGCATAATGTTATGGGTGGGACAGGGCAGTATAATGTTATGGGTGGGACAGGGCAGTATAATGTTATGGGTGGGACAGGGCAGTATAATGTTATGGGTGGACAGGGCAGTATAATGTTATGGGTGGGACAGGGCAGTATAATGTTATGGGTGGAACAGGGCAGTATAATGTTATGGGTGGGACAGGGCAGTATAATGTTCTGGGTGGGACAGTTAATGTTATGGGTGGGACTGGGTGGGACAGGGCAGTATAATGTTATGGGTGGGACAGGGCAGTATAATGTTATGGGTGGGACAGGGCAGTATAATGTTATGGGTGGAATAATGTTATGGGTGGGACACAGGGCAGTATAATGTTATGGGTGGGACAGGGCAGTATAATGTTATGGGTAATGGGGACAGGGCAGTATAATGTTATGGGTGGGACAGGGCAGTATAATGTTATGGGTGGGACAGGGCAGTATAATGTTATGGGTGGGACAGGGCAGTATAATGTTATGGGTGGGACAGGGCAGTATAATGTTATGGGTGGGACAGGGCAGTATAATGTTATGGGTGGGACAGGTTATGGGTGGGACAGTATAATGTTATGGGTGGGACAGGGCAGTATAATGTTATGGGTGGGACAGGGCAGTATAATGTTATGGGTGGGACAGGGCAGTATAATGTTATGGGTGGGACAGGGCAGTATAATGTTATGGGTGGACAGGGCAGTATAATGTTATGGGTGGGACAGGGCAGTATAATGTTATGGGTGGGACAGGGCAGTATAATGTTATGGGTGGGACAGGGCAGTATAATGTTATGGGTGGGACAGGGCAGTATAATGTTATGGGTGGGACAGGGCAGTATAATGTTATGGGTGGGACAGGGCAGTATAATGTTATGGGTGGACAGGGCAGTGGGTTATGGGTGGACAGGGCAGTATAATGTTATGGGTGGACAGACAGGGCAGTATAATGTTATGGGTGGGACAGGGCAGTATAATGTTATGGGTGGGACAGGGCAGTATAATGTTATGGGTGGGACAGGGCAGTATAATGTTATGGGTGGGACAGGGCAGTATAATGTTCTGGGTGGGACAGGGCAGTATAATGTTATGGGTGGGAGTATAATGTTATGGGTGGGACAGGGCAGTATAATGTTATGGGTGGGACAGGGCAGTATAATGTTATGGGTGGGACAGGGCAGTATAATGTTATGGGTGGGACAGGGCAGTATAATGTTATGGGTGGACAGGGCAGTATAATGTTATGGGTGGGACAGGGCAGTATAATGTTATGGGTGGGACAGGGCAGTATGGGGTGGGAGTATAATGTTATGGCAGTATAATGTTATGGGTGGGACAGGGCAGTATAATGTTATGGTGGGACAGGGCAGTATAATGTTAATGGTGGGACAGGGCAGTATAATGTTATGGGTGGGACAGGGCAGTATAATGTTATGGGTGGGACAGGGCAGTATAATGTTATGGGTGGGACAGGGCAGTATAATGTTATGGGTGGGACAGGGCAGTATTATGTTATGGGTGGGACAGGGCAGTATAATGTTATGGGTGGGACAGGGCAGTATAATGTTATGGGTGGAACAGGGCAGTATAATGTTATGGGTGGGACAGGGCAGTATTATGTTCTGGGTGGAGCTGCAGTGAATTGTAATACTGCTAGCTGTTAGCCGTTAGCCGTTACAGAGTGGTCAGGAGGGTCTGGGAACTGCAGCCATTTTACTGGAATTGGATTATCAGCCGGACAACACAACTTTTACTGACCAGAGAGTTCTAGACCAGCTTTTTACTGACCAGACAGTTCTAGAAGTTCTAGACCAGCTTTTACTGACCAGACAGTTCTAGACCAGCTTTTTACTGACCAGACAGTTCTAGAACAGCTTTTACTGACCAGACAGTTCTAGAACAGCTTTTACTGACCAGAGAGTTCTAGACAAGCTTTTTACTGACCAGACAGTTCTAGAACAGCTTTTACTGACCAGAGAGTTCTAGACAAGCGTTTTACTGACCAGACAGTTCTAGATCAGCTTTTTACTGACCAGAGAGTTCTAGACCAGCTTTTTACTAACCAGACAGTTCTAGAACAGCTTTTACTGACCAGAGAGTTCTAGACCAGCCTTTTACTGACCAGACAGTTCCAGAACAGCTTTTACTGACCAGACAGTTCTAGAACAGCTTTTACTGACCAGACAGTTCTAGAACAGCTTTTACTGACCAGACAGTTCTAGAACAGCTTTTACTGACCAGACAGTTCTAGAACAGCTTTTATTGACCAGAAAGTTCCCGAACACAGCTTTTACTGACCAGACAGTTCTAGAACAGCTTTTAACTGACCAGACAGTTCCAGAACAGCTTTTACTGACCAGACAGTTCTAGAACAGCTTTTACTGACCAGACAGTTCTAGAAAAGCTTTTACTGACCAGACAGTTCTAGAACAGCTTTTACTGACCAGACAGTTCTAGAACAGCTTTTACTGACCAGACAGTTCTAGAACAGCTTTTACTGACCAGACAGTTCCAGAACAGCTTTTACTGACCAAATCAAATCAAATCAAATGTATTTATATAGCCCTTTGTACATCAGCTGATATCTCAAAGTGCTGTACAGAAACCCAGCCTAAAACTCCAAACAGCAAGCAATGCAGGTGTAGAAGCACGGTGGCTAGGAAAAACTCCCTAGAAAGGCCAAAACCTAGGAAGAAACCTAGAGAGGAACCAGGCTATGTGGGGTGGCCAGTCCTCTTCTGGCTGTGCCGGGTGGAGATTATAACAGAACATGGCCAAGATGTTAAAACGTTCATAAATGACCAGCATGGGCGAATAATAATAAGGCAGAACAGTTGAAACTGGAGCAGCAGCATGGCCAGGTGGACTGGGGACAGCAAGGAGTCATCATGTCAGGTAGTCCTGGGGCATGGTCCTAGGGCTCAGGTCAGTTGAAACTGGAGCAGCAGCACGGCCAGGTGGACTGGGGACAGCAAGGAGTCATCATGTCAGGTAGTCCTGGGGCATGGTCCAAGGGCTCAGGTCCTCCGAGAGAGAGAAAGAAAGAGAGGAGAGAATTAGAGAACGCACACTTAGATTCACATAGGACACCGAATAGGACAGGAGAAGTACTCCAGATATAACAAACTGACCCTAGCCCCCCGACACATAAACTACTGCAGCATAAATACTGGAGGCTGAGACAGGAGGGGTCAGGAGATACTGTGGCCCCATCCGAGGACACCCCCGGACAGGGCCAAACAGGAAGGATATAACCCCACCCACTTTGACAAAGCACAGCCCCCACACCACTAGAGGGATATCTTCAACCACCAACTTACCATCCTGAGACAAGGCTGAGTATAGCCCACAAAGATCTCCGCCATGGCACAACCCAAGGGGGGGCGCCAACCCAGACAGGATGACCACATCAGTGAATCAACCCACTCAGGTGACGCACCCCTTCCAGGGACGGCATGAGAGAGCCCCAGTAAGCCAGTGACTCAGCCCCTGTAATAGGGTTAGAGGCAGAGAATCCCAGTGGAAAGAGGGGAACCAGCCAGGCAGAGACAGCAAGGGCGGTTCGTTGCTCCAGAGCCTTTCCGTTCACCTTCCCACTCCTGGGCCAGACTACACTCAATCATATGACCCACTGAAGAGATGAGTCTTCAGTAAAGACTTAAATGTTGAGACCGATTTAGATTTGCCACTGGTCATCTGACATGGGTAGGCAGACCGTTCCATAAAAATGGAGCTCTATAGGAGAAAGCCCTGCCTCCAGCTGTTTGCTTAGAAATTCTAGGGACAATTAAGAGGCCTGCGTCTTGTGACCGTAGCATACGTGTAGGTATGTATGGCAGGACCAAATCAGAGAGATAGGTAGGAGCAAGCCCATGTAATGCTTTGTAGGTTAGCAGTAAAACCTTGAAATCAGCCATTGCCTTGACAGGAAGCCAGTGTAGGGAGGCTAGCACTGGAGTAATATGATCACATTTTTTGGTTCTAGTCAGGATTCTAGCAGCCGTATTTAGCACTAACTGAAGTTTATTTAGTGCTTTATCCGGGTAGCCAGAAAGTAGAGCATTGCAGTAGTCTAACCTAGAAGTAACAAAAGCATGGATTAATTTTTCTGCATCATTTTTGGACAGAAAGTTTCAGATTTTTGCAATGTTACGTAGATGGAAAAAAGCTGTCCTTGAAATGGTCTTGATATGTTCTTCAAAAGAGAGATCAGGGTCCAGAGTAACGCCGAGGTCCTTCACAGTTTTATTTGAGACGACTGTACAACCATTAAGATTAATTGTCAGATTCAACAGAAGATCTCTTTGTTTCTTGGGACCTAGAACAAGCATCTCTGTTTTGTCCGAGTTTAAAAGTAGAAAGTTTGCAGCCATCCACTTCCTTATGTCTGAAACACATGCTTCTAGCAAGGGCAATTTTGGGGCTTCACCATGTTTCATTGAAATGTACAGCTGTGTGTCATCCGCATAGCAGTGAAAGTTAACATTATGTTTTCGAATAACATCCCCAAGAGGTAAAATATATAGTGAAAACAATAGTGGTCCTAAAACGGAACCTTGAGGGGTGTTCCCTCTGCTGTTTCCTGAAGTCACAATCATCTCCTTAGAACACCGAAATTTACAGTTGATTTGTCAGAGGACAAACCATTCACAGAGACAAACTGATATCTTTCCGACAGATAAGATCTAAACTAGGCCAGAACTTGTCCGTGTAGACCAATTTGGGTTTCCAATCTCTCCAAAATAATGTGGTGATCGATGGTATCAAAAGCAGCACTAAGGTCTAGGAGCACGAGGACAGATGCAGAGCCTCGTTCCGATGCCATTAAAATGTCATTTACCACCTTCACAAGTGCCGTCTCAGTGCTATGATGGGGTCTAAAACCAGACTGAAGCATTTCGTATACATTGTTTGTCTTCAGGAAGGCAGTAAGTTGCTGCGCAACAGCCTTTTCTAAAATTTTTGAGAGACCAGACAGTTCTAGACCAGCTTTTACTGACCAGACCGTTCTAGACCAGCTTTTACTGACCAGACAGTTCTAGAACACAGCTTTTTACTGACCAGACAGTTCCAGAACACAGCTTTTTACTGACCAGACAGTTCTAGAACAGCTTTTAACTGACCAGACAGTTCTAGAACAGTTTTTAACTGACCAGACCGTTCTTGAACAGCGTTTTACCGACCAGACAGTTCTAGAACAGCTTTCTACTGACCAGACAGTTCTAGAACAGTTTTTAACAGGGCAGACAGTTCTAGAACAGTTTTTGTCTGCTAAATGACTTAAATGTAAATGTTAACTGACCAGACCGTTCTTGAACAGCGTTTTACTGACCAGACAGTTCTAGAACAGCTTTCTACTGACCAGACAGTTCTAGAATAGTTTTTAACAGGGCAGACAGTTCTAGAACAGATTTTAACTGACCAGACAGTTCTAGAACAGCTTTTTACTGACCTGTCAGTTCTAGAACACAGCTTTTAACTGACCAGACAGTTCTAGAACAGTTTTTAACTGACCAGACCGTTCTTGAACAGCGTTTTACTGACCAGACAGTTCTAGAACAGCTTTCTACTGACCAGACAGTTCTAGAACAGTTTTGTACTGACCAGACAGTTCTAGACCAGTTTTTAACAGGGCAGACAGTTCTAGAACAGCTTTTAACTTACCAGACAGTTCTAGCACAGCTTTTAACTGACCACACAGTTCTAGAACAGCTTTTTACTGACCAGACAGTTCTAGAACACAGCTTTTTACTGACGAGACAGTTCTAGAACACAGCTTTTTACTGACGAGACAGTTCTACAACACAGCTTTTTACTGACGAGACAGTTCTAGAACAGCTTTTTACTGACCAGACAGTTCTAGAACACAGCTTTTTACTGACGAGACAGTTCTAGAACATCGCTTTTTACTGACGAGACAGTTCTACAACACAGCTTTTTACTGACGAGACAGTTCTAGAACAGCTTTTTACTGACCAGACAGTTCTAGAACACAGCTTTTTACTGACGAGACAGTTCTAGAACATAGCTTTTAACTGGCCAGACAGTTCCAGAACAGCTTTTTACTGACCAGACAGTTCTAGAACAGCTTTTACTGACCAAACAGTTCTAGAACATCGCTTTTAACTGGCCAGACAGTTCCAGAACAGCTTTTTACTGACCAGACAGTTCTGGAACAGCTTTTACTGACCAGACAGTTCTAGAACACAGCTTTTTACTGACCAGACAGTTCTAGAACAGCTTTTACTGACCAGACAGTTCTAGAACAGCTTTTAACTGTCCAGACAGTTTTAGAACACAGCCCCAACCCACTACTACCTGTTCCCTCATATTTAAAAAAGCTTCTGTGTCTTTCTGTGTGTGTGTGTGTGTGTGTGTACCTGCTGAGCAACAGATCAGGTATTACTGCGTCCAATCTATATAAAGACATACTGTCAACATGCAATCTCCATAGGAACATTGGCAGTAGAATGGCCTTACTGAAGAGCCCATTGTCTTTCAATGTGGCACTGTCATAGGATGCCACCTTTCCAACAAATGTCTGCCCTGCCAGAGCTGCCCCGGTCAACTGTAAGGGCTGCTATTGTGAAGTGGAAAAGTCTAGGATCTAACGACTGTTGTATATGATTGGCTAATGACTATTGTATTGTGTGATTGGCTAACAAGCGTGTGTTATGTGATTGGCTGAAGAGGTTGTGTTGTGTTCTCAGATCTCATCGTAAAAGTCATCCAACAGAACATGGGAGGGATAAAACTGGAAGACTATCGCAAGGTAGGCTGTGTGAGAGAGATATAATCATGTATAACTCACTGCTGTAATACTAACTCTGTGTTATAGAGAGGTAGGCTGTGAGAGAGAGATATAATCATGTAATACTAACTCTGTGTTATAGAGAGGTAGGCTGTGTGAGAGAGATATAATCATGTAATACTAACTCTGTGTTATAGAGAGGTAGGCTGTGTGAGAGAGATATAATCATGTAATACTAACTCTGTGTTATAGAGAGGTAGGCTGTGTGAGAGATATAATCATGTATAACTAACTAACATGCTGTAATACTAACTCTGTGTTATAGAGAGGTAGGCTGTGAGAGAGACTATAATCATGTATAACTCACTGTTATACTAACTCTGTGTTATAGAGGGTAAGCTGTGTGAGAGAGATATAATCATGTATAACTCACTGCTGTAATACAACTCTGTGTTATATACTAACTCTGTGTTATAGAGAGGTAGGCTGTGAGAGAGATATAATCATGTAATACTAACTCTGTGTTATAGAGAGGTAGGCTGTGAGAGAGATATAATCATGTAATACTAACTCTGTGTTATAGAGAGGTAGGCTGTGTGAGAGAGATATAATCATGTATAACTCACTAACATGCTGTAATACTAACTCTGTGTTATAGAGAGGTAGGCTGTGAGAGAGATATAATCATGTATAACTCACTGCTGTAATACTAACTCTGTGTTATAGAGAGGTAGGCTGTGTGAGATGAGAGATATAATCATGTAATACTAACTCTGTGTTATAGAGAGGTAGGCTGTGTGAGAGATATAATCATGTAATACTAACTCTGTGTTATAGAGAGGTAGGCTGTGTGTGAGATATAATCATGTAATACTCACTGCTGTAATACTAACTCTGTGTTATAGAGAGGTAGGCTGTGTGAGAGATATAATCATGTATAACTCTGTGTTATAGACAGGTGGCTGTGTGAGAGAGATATAATAATAACATAATACTAACTCTGTGTTATAGAGAGATAGATATGCTGTATACTAACTCTGTGTTATAGAGAGGTAGGCTAACATGCTAACTCTGTGTAATACTAACTCTGTGTTATAGAGAGGTAGGCTGTGAGAGAGATATAATCATGTAATACTAACTCTGTGTTATAGAGAGGTAGGCTGTGTGAGAGATATAATCATGTATAACTCACTAACATGCTGTCATACTAACTCTGTGTTATAGAGATATGCTATGTTATGCTAACATGCTCTCTCTCTCATGTGTTATAGAGAGGTAGGTCTCTCTCTCTCTCTCTCATACTAACTCTGTGTAACTCTGTGTGTTCTGCTGTTGCAGCCAGAGAACGTTGTCTTAATGCTACAGGTAAAGTCACCATACAGCCACTATAATACACCCACACCCACTACAATACACCCACACCCACTACAATACACCCACACCCACTATAATACACCCACACCCACTATAATACACCCACACCCACTATAATACACCCACAGCCACTATAATACACCCACACCCACTACAATACACCCACACCCACTATAATACACCCACAGCCACTATAATACACCCACACCCACTATAATACACCCACACCCACTACAATACACCCACACCCACTATAATACACCCACAGCCACTATAATACACCCACACCCACTACAATACACCCACACCCACTATAATACACCCACACCCACTACAATACACCCACACCCACTATAATACACCCACAGCCACTATAATACACCCACTATAATACACCCACACCCACTATAATACACCCACTATAATACACCCACTGTAATACACCCACTATAATACACCCACACCCACTATAATACACCCACTATAATACACCCACTATAATACACACATACCCACTATAATACACCCACACTCACTATAATTCACCCACTATAATACACCCACACCCACTATAATACACCCACACCCACTATAATACACCCACACACCCACTATAATACACCCACTATAATACACCCACTATAATACACCCACACCCACTATAATACACCCACTATAAGACACCCACTATAATACACCCACTATAATACACCCACACCCACTATAATACATCCACTATAATACACCCACTATAATACACCCACACCCACTATAATACACCCACTATAATACACCCACTATAATACACCCACTATAATACACTTACTATAATACACCCACACCCACTATAATACACCCACTATAATACACCCACACCCACTATAATACACCCACACCCACTATAATACACCCACACCCAATATAATACACCCACTATAATACACCCACTATAATACACCCACTATAATACACCCACTATAATACACGCACACCCAATATAATACACCCACTATAATACACACATACCCACTATAATACACCCACACTCACTATAATTCACCCACTATAATACACCCACACCCACTATAATACACCCACACCCACTATAATACACCCACTATAATACACCCACACCCACTATAATACACCCACTATAATACACCCACTATAATACACCCACACCCACTATAATACACCCACTATAAGACACCCACTATAATACACCCACTATAATACACCCACACCCACTATAATACATCCACTATAATACACCCACACCCACTATAATACACCCACTATAATACACCACTATAATACACCCACACCCACTATAATACACCCACACCCACTATAATACACCCACACCCACTATAATACACCCACACCCATTATAATACACCCACTATAATACACCCACACCCTCTATAATTCACCTCCTAAGACAGACAGACAGACAGACAGACAGACAGACAGACAGACAGACAGACAGACAGCCAACCAGGCCTGTCAGACAGACAATCAGCCAACCAGGCCTGTCAGACAGACAGACAGACAGACAATCAGCCAACCAGGCCTGTCAGACAGACAGACAGACAGACAGACAGACAGACAGACAGACAGACAATCAGCCAACCAGGCCTGTCAGACAGCTAGCCAGTCAGAAAGCTAGCCGGTCAGACAGGTAGTTATCTCTCTAACAGACAGGTAGTTATCTCTCTTACAGACAGGTAGTTATCTCTCTAACAGACAGGTAGTTATCTCTCTAATAATGTGGTATCTGTCTTCCTGCAGACGATCTACTATGAGGCGGGCTTCCTGTTGTGTGTGAGTCTGGGCTGTGTATTCCTGGTGTTGACCCCCGTGGTAGGACTGTGTTTCTGTGTGTGTCGCTGCTGTGAGAACTGTGGAGGGGAGATGCACCAGAGACAGGGGAAGAACCCAGACTGTCAGAGAGGATTCTACACGGCCGCTCTCATCACCACCTCCGTATTCATCACGTAAGACCTTCCCCTGACCTCTGACCTTAACTCCAACTACCTGTAACCCTTCTACACCGCCTCTCTCATCACCACCTCCCTATTCATCACGTAAGACCTTCCCCTGACCTCTGACCTTAACTCCAACTACCTGTAACCCTTCTACACGGCCGCTCTCATCACCACCTCCGTATTCATCACGTAAGACCTTCCCCTGACCTCTGACCTTAACTCCAACTACCTGTAACCCTTCTACACGGCCGCTCTCATCACCACCTCCCATCACGTAAGACCTTCCCCTGACCTCTGACCTTAACTCCAACTACCTGTAACCCTTCTACACGGCCGCTCTCATCACCACCTCCGTATTCATCACGTAAGACCTTCCCCTGACCCCTGACCTCTGACCTTAACTCCAACTACCTGTAACCCTTCTACACGGCCGCTCTCATCACCACCTCCGTATTCATCACGTAAGACCTTCCCCTGACCCCTGACCTCTGACCTTAACTCCAACTACCTGTAACCCTTCTACACCGCCTCTCTCATCACCACCTCCCTATTCATCACGTAAGACCTTCCCCTGACCCCTGACCTCTGACCTTAACTCCAACTACCTGTAACCCTTCTACACGGCCGCTCTCATCACCACCTCCCTATTCATCACGTAAGACCTTCCCCTGACCCCTGACCTCTGACCTTAACTCCAACTACCTGTAACCCTTCTACACGGCCGCTCTCATCACCACCTCCGTATTCATCACGTAAGACCTTCCCCTGACCCCTGACCTCTGACCTTAACTCCAACTACCTGTAACCCTTCTACACGGCCGCTCTCATCACCACCTCCGTATTCATCACGTTTCCCCTGACCCCTGACCTCTGACCTTAACTCCAACTACCTGAACCCTTCCCGGCCGCTCTCATCACCACCTCCGTATTCATCACGAAGACCTTCCCCTGACCTGACCTAACCTTAACTCAACTACCTGTAACCCTTCTACACGGCCGCTCTCATCACCACCTCCGTATTCATCACGTAAGACCTTCCCCTGACCCCTGACCTCTGACCTTAACTCCAACTACCTGTAACCCTTCTACACGGCCGCTCTCATCACCACCTCCCGTATTCATCACGTAAGACCTTCCCCTGACCCCTGACCTCTGACCTTAACTCCAACTACCTGTAACCCTTCTACCTCTCATCACCACCTCCGTATTCATCACGTAAGACCTTCCCCTGACCCCTGACCTTAACTCCAACTACCTGTAACCCTTCTACACGGCCGCTCTCATCACCACCTCCCTATTCATCACGTAAGACCTTCCCCTGACCCCTGACCTCTAAACTCCAACTACATGTAACCCTTCTACACCACTATTCTTCACCACCTCCATATTCAGTATTAGATCGTGTTCAGTATTAGATCGTGTTCAGTATTAGTGTGTTCAGTATTGTGTTTCAGTATTAGAGTGTGTTCAGTATTAGATCCGTGTTCATCAGTATTAGACCCCTGTGTTCAGTATTAGACATGTGTTCAGTATTAGAGTGTGTTCAGTATTAGATCGTGTTCAGTATTAGATCGTGTTCAGTATTAGATTGTGTTTAGTATTAGTGTTCAGTATTAGATCGTGTTCAATATTAGAGTGTGTTCAGTATTAGAGTGTGTTCAGTATTAGATCGTGTTCAGTATTAGAGTGTGTTCAGTATTAGATCGTGTTCAGTATTAGTGTGTGTTCAGTATTAGTGTGTTCAATATTAGAGTGTGTTCAGTATTAGAGTGTGTTCAGTATTAGATCGTGTTCAGTATTAGATTGTGTTTAGTATTAGATCGTGTTCAGTATTAGATCGTGTTCAGTATTAGAGTGTGTTCAGTATTAGATTGTGTTCAGTATTAGAGTGTTCAGTATTAGATTGTGTTCAGTATTAGAGTGTGTTCAGTATTAGATTGTGTTCAGTATTAGATTGTGTTTAGTATTAGTGTTCAGTATTAGATCGTGTTCAGTATTAGATCGTGTTCAGTATTAGATCGTGTTCAGTATTAGAGTGTTCAGTATTAGATCGTGTTCAATATTAGAGTGTGTTCAGTATTAGATCGTGTTCAGTATTAGATTGTGTTTAGTATTAGTGTTCAGTATTAGATCGTGTTCAATATTAGAGTGTGTTCAGTATTAGAGTGTGTTCAGTATTAGATCGTGTTCAGTATTAGATTGTGTTTAGTATTAGATCGTGTTCAGTATTAGAGTGTGTTCAGTATTAGAGTGTTCAGTATTAGAGTGTGTTCAGTATTAGAGTGTGTTCAGTATTAGATTGTGTTCAGTATTAGAGTGTGTTCAGTATTAGATTGTGTTCAGTATTAGAGTGTTCAGTATTAGATTGTGTTCAGTATTAGAGTGTGTTCAGTATTAGATTGTGTTCAGTATAAGAGTGTGTTCAGTATTAGAGTGTGTTCAGTATTAGATTGTGTTCAGTGTTATCTCTAGTGGATCAGTATTAGAGTGTGTTCAGTATTAGAACGTGTGTTCAGTATTAGAGTGTGTTCAGTATTAGATTGTGTTCAGTATTAGAGTGTTCAGTATTAGATTGTGTTCAGTATTAGAGTGTGTTCAGTATTAGATTGTGTTCAGTATAAGAGTGTGTTCAGTATTAGAGTGTGTTCAGTATTAGATTGTGTTCAGTGTTATCTCTAGTGGATCAGTTTGTCCTCTATTGGCCAGTGGTTGTAACTGCAGTCTGTCACATCAGAACCTGCCTGTGTGTAGCTGCTGTCTGTCACATCAGAACCTGCCTGTGTGTAGCTGCTGTCTGTCACATCAGAACCTGCCTGTGTGTAGCTGCTGTCTGTCACATCAGAACCTGCCTGTGTGTAGCTGCTGTCTGTCCCATCAGAACCTGCCTGTGTGTAGCTGCTGTCTGTCACATCAGAACCTGCCTGTGTGTAGCTGCTGTCTGTCACATCAGAACCTGCCTGTGTGTAGCTGCTGTCTGTCACATCAGAACCTGCCTGTCTGTCACATCAGAACCTGCCTGTGTGTAGCTGCTGTCTGTCACATCAGAACCTGCCTGTCTGTCACATCAGAACCTGCCTGTGTGTTGTAGGACTGGGGTGCTGATAGCGCATGCTGCCAACCACAACATCACGTCTCAGATCAAGTCAACACGCCGTTTCATCAGCACCAACATGAGAGACCTGAAGACCTTCGCGAACAACACACCGTCGGTACACATACACACACACACACAACACACACACACACACACACACACACACACACACACACACACACACACACACACACACACACACACACACACACACACACACACACACACACACACACTCTCAAACTGTCTTTCTCTCTCACACTGCTGAAGTGTTTGACACTGTGTGTGTGTGTGTGTGTGTGTGTGTGTGTGTGTGTGTGTGTGTGTGTGTGTGTGTGTGTGTGTGTGTGTGTCCTGCAGCAAATAGACCATCTGACGGCCCAGTACACTACAGCTAAGAATAAAGTCCTGTCTGACCTGGACAGTGAGTATGAAATACATGATAATGTTATGGTAATGTTGTGGTAATGTCATGGTAATGATGTGGTAATGGGGTGGTAATACAGTGGTAATGGCATGGCAATGATGTGGTAATGTAGTGGTAATGCCATGGAAATGTGTGATAACGATGCGGTAATGTTGTGGTAATGCAGCGGCAATGACATGGTAATGATGTGGTAATGTAGCGGTAATGTCATGGCAATGTTGTGGTAATGTAGTGGCAATGGCATGGTAATGATGTGGCAATGTAGTGGTAATGCATGGTAATGTTGTGGTAATGTCATGGCAATGCTATGGTTATGTTGTGGTAATGTTGCGGTAATGTCATGGTAATGCTACGGTAATGGGAGAAGGAGAATAATGCTGTGGTAATGTTGTGGTAATGTTGTTGTCAGACATCGGTCCTCTGTTGGGTGGCAGGAGAATAATGATGTGGTAATGCTGTGGTAATGTAGTGGTAATGCTGTGGTAATGTAGTGGTAATGCTGTGGTAATGTGGTGGTAATGTAGTGATAATGCTGTGGTAATGCGGTGGTAATGTTGTTGTCAGACATCGGTCCTCTGTTGGGTGGCAGGAGAATAATGCTGTGGTAATGCTGTGGTAATGTTGTGGTAATGTTGTTTTCAGACATTGGTCCTCTGTTGGGTGGCAGGAGAATAATGCTGTGGTAATGTTGTGATAATGTTGTTGTCAGACATCGGTCCTCTGTTGGGTGTCAGGAGAATGATGCTGTGGTAATGCTGTGGTAATGTTGTTGTCAGACATTGGTCCTCTGTTGGGTGGCAGGAGAATAATGCTGTGGTAATGATGTGGTAATGTTGTTGTCAGACATTGGTCCTCTGTTGGGTGGCAGGAGAATAATGCTATGGTAATGCTGTGGTAATGATGTGGCGATGTTGTGGTAATGCTGTGGTAATGCTGTGGTAATGCTGTGGTAATGTTGTTTTCAGACATTGGCCCTCTGTTGGGTGGCAGGAGAATAATGCTATGGTAATGCTGTGGTAATGATGTGGTAATGTTGTTTTCAGACATTGGTCCTCTGTTGGGTGGGAGGAAAATAATGTTTTGTTAATGCTATGATAATGTTGTGTTAATGCTATGGTAATGTTGTGTTAATGCTATGGTAACGATGTGGTAATGTTATGGTAATGATGTGGTAATGTTATGATAATGTTGTGTTAATGCTATGGTGATGTTGTGTTAATGCTATGGTAATGTTGTGTTAATGTTATGGTAATGATGTGGTAATGATATGATAATGTTGTGTTAATGCTGTGGTCCTCTGTTGTGTGGGAGGGGAATAATGTTGTGTAATAATGTGGTAATGCTATGGTAATGCTGTGGTAATGCTGTTGTCAGACATCGGGCCTCTGTTGGGTGGGAGGATCCAGACTCAGCTGGAGAAGGAGGTCGTTCCTTCTCTGGACACAGCTCTGCGCATGGCTGGAGGTAACCACCCTTTATAACACATTATAACACATTTAGCAACTTTTTAACACTCTTACAACACCTTATAGCACCTTTATAACATAAACAATGCCTTATAACACCTTTATAACACACTATAGCACCTTTTTAACATAAACAATGCCTTATAACACATTATAGCACCTTTATAACATAAACAATGCCTTATAACACCTTTATAACACACTATAACACCTTTATAACACATTATAGCACCTTTATAACATAAACAATGCCTTATAACACATTTATAAAACTATAACACCTTATAACACATTATAGCACCTTTATAACATAAACAATGCCTTATAACACCTTTATAACTGTTTATAACACCTTTATAACACACTATAGCACCTTTATAACACACTATAACACCTTTATAACACACTATAACACCTTTATAACACACTATAGCACCTTTTTAACACACTATAGCACCTTTGTAACACACTATAGCACCTTTGTAACACACTATAGCACCTTTATTACATACTATAGCACCTTTATAACACACTATAGCACCTTTATAACATAAACAATGCCTTATAACACATTATAACACCTTTATAACATAAACAATGCCTTATAACACCTTATAGCACCTTTATAACATAAACAATGCCTTATAACACCTTATAGCACCTTTATAACATACACAATGCCTTATAACACCTTATAGCACCTTTATAACATAAACAATGCCTTATAACACCTTTATAACACATTATAGCACCTTTATAACATAAACAATGCCTTATAACACATTTAAAACTGTTTATAACACCGTATATCACCGTAACTCCCTTATAACACCTTTATAACACACTATAGCACCTTTATAACACACTATAACACCTTTATAACACACTATAGCACCTTTATAACACACTATAGCACCTTTTTAACACACTATAGCACCTTTATAACACACTATAGCACCTTTATAACACACTATAGCACCTTTATAACACACTATAGCACCTTTTTAACACACTATAGCACCTTTATTACATACTATAGCACCTTTATAACACCCTATAGCACCTTTATAACATAAACAATGCCTTATAACACATTTATAACACATTATATCACCTTTATAACACAAACAGCACCTTATAACACCCTTATAACACCTTTATAACATAAACAATGCCTTATAACACATTGAAAATCAACTGTTTATAACATTGTATATCAACGTAACTCCCTTATAACATATTTATAACACACTATAGCACCTTTATAACATAAACAGCACCTTATAACACCCTAAACAGATTTATAACACATTATAACTCCCTTATAACACTCCGTATCACCTTCATAACAAATTATTAATACCTTTAACACCCACTACATGGTCAGAGATGGCATGAAAATGCATCGCTACAGCTACTACAGTTATACCATTATAATACCTCATTACTGCTACTACAGTTATAACATTATAATACCTCATTACTGCTACTACAGTTATAACATTATAATACCTCATTACTGCTACTACAGTTATAGCATTATAATACCTCATTACTGCTACTACAGTTATAACATTATAATACCTCATTACTGCTACTACAGTTATAACATTATAATACCTCATTACTGCTACTACAGTTATAACATTATAATACCTCATTACTGCTACTACAGTTATAACATTATAATACCTCATTACTGCTACTACAGTTATAACATTATAATACATTACTGCTACAACATTATAATACCTCATTACTGCTACTACAGTTATAACATTATAATACCTCATTACTGCTACTACAGTTATAACATTATAATACCTCATTACTGCTACTACAGTTATAACATTATAATACCTCATTACTGCTACTACAGTTATAACATTATAATACCTCATTACTGCTACTACAGTTATAACATTATAATACCTCGTTACTGCTACAACATTATAATACCTCATTACTGCTACTACAGTTATAACATTATAATACCTCATTACTGCTACTACATTATAATACCTCGTTACTGCTACAACAGTTATAACATTATAATACCTCATTACTGCTACAACAGTTATAACATTATAATACCTCATTACTGCTACTACAGTTATAACATTATAATACCTCATTACTGCTACAACAGTTATAACATTATAATACCTCATTACTGCTACAACAGTTATAGCATTATAATACCTCATTACTGCTACAACATTATAATACCTTGTTACTGCTACAACATTATAATACCTCATTACTGCTACAACATTATAATACCTCATTACTGCTACAACATTATAATACCTCATTACTGCTACAACATTATAATACCTCATTACTGCTACAACATTATAATACCTCATTACTGCTACAACATTATAATACCTCGTTACTGCTACTACAGTTATAACATTATAATACCTCATTACTGCTACTACAGTTATAACATTATAATACCTCATTACTGCTACAACAGTTATAACATTATAATACCTTATTACTGCTACAACATTATAATACCTCATTATAATACAACATTATAATACCTCAGTTATAAACATTATAATACCTCATTACTGCTACAACATTATAATTCATAACAACATTATAATACCTCATTACTGCTACAACATTATAATACCTCGTTACTGCTACTACAGTTATAACATTATAATACCTCATTACTGCTACAACATTATAATACCTCATTACTGCTACAACATTATAATACCTTGTTACTGCTACTACAGTTATAACATTATAATACCTTGTTACTGCTACAACATTATAATACCTCATTACTGCTACAACATTATAATACCTTGTTACTGCTACTACAGTTATAGCATTATAATACCTCATTACTGCTACTACAGTTATAACATTATAATACCTCGTTACTGCTACAACATTATAATACCTTGTTACTGCTACAACATTATAATACCTCATTACTGCTACAACATTATAATACCTTGTTACTGCTACAACATTATAATACCTCATTACTGCTACAACATTATAATACCTTGTTACTGCTACTACAGTTATAGCATTATAATACCTCATTACTGCTACAACATTATAATACCTCATTACTGCTACAACATTATAATACCTCATTACTGCTACTACAGTTATAACATTATAATACCTCATTACTGCTACAACATTATAATACCTTGTTATTATAATTATAACATTATAATACCTCATTACTGCTACAACATTATAATACCTCGTTATGCTACAACATTATAATACCTCATTACTGCTATAACATTATAATACCTCATTACTGCTACAACATTATAATACCTCATTACTGCTACAACAGTTATAACATTATAATACCTCATTACTGCTACAACATTATAATACCTCATTACTGCTACAACAGTTATAACATTATAATACCTCGTTACTGCTACAACATTATAATACCTCATTACTGCTACTACAGTTATAACATTATAATACCTCATTACTGCTACAACATTATAATACCTCGTTACTGCTACAACAGTTATAACATTATAATACCTCATTACTGCTACTACAGTTATAACATTATAATACCTCATTACTGCTACAACATTATAATACCTCGTTACTGCTACAACAGTTATAACATTATAATACCTCATTACTGCTACTACAGTTATAACATTATAATACCTCATTACTACTACTACATTATAATACCTCATTACTGCTACAACAGTTATAACATTATAATACCTCATTACTGCTACTACAGTTATAACATTATACTACCTCATTACTACTACTACATTATAATACCTCATTACTGCTATACATTATAATACCTCGTTACTGCTACAACAGTTATAGCATTATAATACCTCGTTACTGCTACAACATTATAATACCTCGTTACTGCTACAACATTATAATACCTCATTACTGCTACTACATTATAATACCTCATTACTGCTACTACATTATAATACCTCGTTACTGCTACAACAGTTATAACATTATAATACCTCATTACTGCTACTACAGTTATAGCATTATAATACCTCATTACTGCTACTACAGTTATAACATTATAATACCTCATTACTACTACTACATTATAATACCTCATTACTGCTACAACAGTTATAACATTATACTACCTCATTACTGCTACTACAGTTATAACATTATAATACCTCGTTACTGCTACAACATTATAATACCTCGTTACTGCTACTACAGTTATAACATTATAATACCTCATTACTGCTACAACATTATAATATTATAATACTGCTACTACATTATAATAGTTATGCTACAACATTATAATACCTCATTACTGCTACTACAGTTATAGCATTATAATACCTCGTTACTGCTACTACAGTTATAACATTATAATACCTCATTACTGCTACAACATTATAATACCTCGTTACTGCTACTACAGTTATAACATTATAATACCTCATTACTGCTACTACAGTTATAACATTATAATACCTCATTACTGCTACAACATTATAATACCTCGTTACTGCTACTACAGTTATAACATTATAATACCTCGTTACTGCTACAACATTATAATACCTCGTTACTGCTACAACATTATAATACCTCGTTACTGATACTACAGTTATAGCATTATAATACCTTGTTACTGCTACTACAGTTATAACATTATAATACCTCATTACTGCTACAACATTATAATACCTCATTACTGCTACTACAGTTATAACATTATAATACCTCATTACTGCTACTACATTATAATACCTCATTACTGCTACTACAGTTATAACATTATAATACCTCATTACTACTACTACAGTTATAACATTATAATACCTCATTACTGCTACAACATTATAATACCTCGTTACTGCTACAACAGTTACAACATTATAATACCTCATTACTGCTACAACATTATAATACCTCATTACTGCTACAACATTATAATACCTCATTAATGCTACAACATTATAATACCTCATTACTGCTACAACATTATAATACCTCGTTACTGCTACAACATTATAATACCTCATTACTGCTACAACAGTTATAACATTATAATACCTCATTACTGCTACTACAGTTATAACATTATAATACCTCGTTACTGCTACTACAGTTACAACATTATAATACCTCATTACTGCTACTACAGTTATAGCATTATAATACCTCGTTACTGCTACTACATTATAATACCTCATTACTGCTACAACAGTTATAACATTATAATACCTCATTACTGCTACTACAGTTATAACATTATAATACCTCGTTACTGCTACAACATTATAATACCTCATTACTGATACTACAGTTATAACATTATAATACCTCATTACTGCTACTACATTATAATACCTCGTTACTGCTACAACATTATAATACCTCATTACTGCTACTACAGTTATAACATTATAATACCTCATTACTGCTACTACAGTTATAGCATTATAATACCTCATTACTGCTACTACAGTTATAGCATTATAATACCTCATTACTGCTACTACAGTTATAGCATTATAATACCTCATTACTGCTACTACAGTTATAACATTATAATACCTCATTACTGCTACTACATTATAATACCTCATTACTGCTATTATAATACCTCATTACTGCTACAACATTATAATACCTCATTACTGCTACTACAGTTATAACATTATAATACCTCGTTACTGCTACTACATTATAATACCTCGTTACTGCTACAACATTATAATACCTCATTACTGCTACTACAGTTATAACATTATAATACCTCATTACTGCTACTACATTATAATACCTCATTACTGCTACTACAGTTATAACATTATAATACCTCATTACTGCTACTACAGTTATAACATTATAATACCTCATTACTGCTACTACAGTTATAACATTATAATACCTCATTACTGCTACTACATTATAATACCTCGTTACTGCTACAACATTATAATACCTCATTACTGCTACAACATTATAATACCTCATTACTGCTACAACATTATAATACCTCATTACTGCTACAACATTATAATACCTCATTACTGCTACAACATTATAATACCTCATTACTGCTACTACAGTTATAACATTATAATACCTCATTACTGCTACAACATTATAATACCTCATTACTGCTACTACAGTTATAACATTATAATACCTCGTTACTGCTACAACATTATAATACCTCGTTACTGCTACTACAGTTATAACATTATAATACCTCATTACTGCTACTACATTATAATACCTCATTACTGCTACAACAGTTATAACATTATACTACCTCGTTACTACTACAACATTATAATACCTCATTACTGCTACAACATTATAATACCTCATTACTGCTACAACAGTTATAACATTATAATACCTTGTTACTGCTACAACAGTTATAACATTATAATACCTCATTACTGCTACAACATTATAATACCTCGTTACTACTACAACATTATAATACCTCATTACTGCTACAACATTATAATACCTCATTACTGCTACTACATTATAATACCTCGTTACTGCTACAACAGTTATAACATTATAATACCTCATTACTGCTACAACAGTTATAACATTATAATACCTTGTTACTGCTACAACAGTTATAACATTATAATACCTCGTTACTGCTACAACATTATAATACCTCGTTACTGCTACAACATTATAATACCTCATTACTGCTACTACAGTTATAACATTATAATACCTTGTTACTGCTACTACAGTTATAACATTATAATACCTCATTACTGCTACAACAGTTATAACATTATAATACCTCATTACTGCTACTACAGTTATAACATTATAATACCTCATTACTGCTACAACATTATAATACCTCATTACTGCTACAACATTATAATACCTCATTACTGCTACAACATTATAATACCTCATTACTGCTACAACATTATAATACCTCATTACTGCTACAACATTATAATACCTCATTACTGCTACAACATTATAATACCTTGTTACTGCTACAACATTATAATACCTCATTACTGCTACAACATTATAATACCTTGTTACTGCTACTACATTATAATACCTCATTACTGCTACAACAGTTATAGCATTATAATACCTTGTTACTGCTACTACATTATAATACCTCATTACTGCTACAACAGTTATAGCATTATAATACCTTGTTACTGCTACTACAGTTATAACATTATAATACCTCGTTACTGCTACTACAGTTATAACATTATAATACCTCATTACTGCTACTACAGTTATAACATTATAATACCTCATTACTGCTACAACATTATAATACCTCGTTACTACTACAACATTATAATACCTCATTACTGCTACAACATTATAATACCTCATTACTGCTACAACATTATAATACCTTGTTACTGCTACAACAGTTATAACATTATACTACCTCATTACTGCTACTACATTATAATACCTTGTTACTGCTACTACAGTTATAACATTATAATACCTTGTTACTGCTACAACATTATAATACCTCATTACTGCTACTACAGTTATAACATTATAATACCTCATTACTGCTACTACAGTTATAGCATTATAATACCTCGTTACTGCTACTACAGTTATAGCATTATAATACCTCATTACTGCTACTACAGTTATAACATAATACCTCGTTACTGCTACTACAGTTATAGCATTATAATACCTCATTACTGCTACTACAGTTATAACATTATAATACCTCATTACTGCTACTACAGTTATAGCATTATAATACCTCATTACTGCTACTACAGTTATAACATTATAATACCTCATTACTGCTACTACAGTTATAGCATTATAATACCTCATTACTGCTACTACAGTTATAACATTATAATACCTCATTACTGCTACTACATTATAATACCTCGTTACTGCTACAACATTATAATACCTCGTTACTGCTACAACAGTTATAGCATTATAATACCTCGTTACTGCTACTACAGTTATAACATTATAATACCTCATTACTGCTACTACAGTTATAGCATTATAATACCTCATTACTGCTACAACATTATAATACCTCATTACTGCTACAACATTATAATACCTCATTACTGCTACAACATTATAATACCTCATTACTGCTACAACATTATAATACCTCATTACTGCTACTACAGTTATAACATTATAATACCTCGTTACTGCTACTACAGTTATAACATTATAATACCTCATTACTGCTACTACAGTTATAACATTATAATACCTCGTTACTGCTACTACATTATAATACCTCGTTACTGCTACTACAGTTATAGCATTATAATACCTCGTTACTGCTACTACAGTTATAACATTATAATACCTCATTACTGCTACTACAGTTATAACATTATAATACCTCGTTACTGCTACTACATTATAATACCTCATTACTGCTACAACATTATAATACCTTGTTACTGCTATAACATTATAATACCTCATTACTGCTACAACATTATAATACCTCATTACTGCTACAACATTATAATACCTCATTACTACTGCAACATTATAATACCTTGTTACTGCTACTACAGTTATAACATTATAATACCTTATTACTGCTACAACATTATAATACCTCATTACTGCTACAACAGTTATAGCATTATAATACCTTGTTACTGCTACTACAGTTATAACATTATAATACCTCGTTACTGCTACTACAGTTATAACATTATAATACCTCATTACTGCTACTACAGTTATAACATTATAATACCTCATTACTGCTACAACATTATAATACCTCGTTACTACTACAACATTATAATACCTCATTACTGCTACAACATTATAATACCTCATTACTTCTACAACATTATAATACCTCATTACTACTACAACAGTTATAACATTATACTACCTCATTACTACTACTACATTATAATACCTCGTTACTGCTACAACAGTTATAACATTATAATACCTCATTACTGCTACTACAGTTATAGCATTATAATACCTCATTACTGCTACTACAGTTATAACATTATAATACCTCATTACTGCTACTACATTATAATACCTCGTTACTGCTACAACATTATAATACCTCATTACTGCTACAACATTATAATACCTCATTACTGCTACAACATTATAATACCTCATTACTGCTACAACATTATAATACCTCGTTACTGCTACAACATTATAATACCTCGTTACTGCTACTACAGTTATAACATTATAATACCTCATTACTGCTACAACATTATAATACCTCATTACTGCTACTACAGTTATAACATTATAATACCTCGTTACTGCTACAACATTATAATACCTCGTTACTGCTACTACAGTTATAACATTATAATACCTCATTACTACTACTACATTATAATACCTCATTACTGCTACAACAGTTATAACATTATACTACCTCATTACTAATACTACATTATAATACCTCATTACTGCTTCAACATTATAATACCTCATTACTGCTACAACAGTTATAACATTATAATACCTTGTTACTGCTACAACATAACATTATAACATTATAATATAATACCTCATTACTGCTACAACATTATAATACCTCGTTACTAACAACATTATAATACCTCATTACTGCTACAACATTATAATACCTCATTACTGCTACTACATTATAATACCTCGTTACTGCTACAACAGTTATAACATTATAATACCTCATTACTGCTACAACAGTTATAACATTATAATACCTTGTTACTGCTACAACAGTTATAACATTATAATACCTCGTTACTGCTACAACATTATAATACCTCATTACTGCTACTACAGTTATAACATTATAATACCTTGTTACTGCTACTACAGTTATAACATTATAATACCTCATTACTGCTACAACAGTTATAACATTATAATACCTCATTACTGCTACTACAGTTATAACATTATAATACCTCATTACTGCTACAACATTATAATACCTCATTACTGCTACAACATTATAATACCTCATTACTGCTACAACATTATAATACCTCATTACTGCTACAACATTATAATACCTCATTACTGCTACAACATTATAATACCTCATTACTGCTACAACATTATAATACCTCGTTACTGCTACAACATTATAATACCTCATTACTGCTACAACATTATAATACCTCATTACTGCTACTACATTATAATACCTCATTACTGCTACAACAGTTATAGCATTATAATACCTTGTTACTGCTACTACATTATAATACCTCATTACTGCTACAACAGTTATAGCATTATAATACCTTGTTACTGCTACTACAGTTATAACATTATAATACCTCGTTACTGCTACTACAGTTATAACATTATAATACCTCATTACTGCTACTACAGTTATAACATTATAATACCTCATTACTGCTACAACATTATAATACCTCGTTACTACTACAACATTATAATACCTCATTACTGCTACAACATTATAATACCTCATTACTGCTACAACATTATAATACCTTGTTACTGCTACAACAGTTATAACATTATACTACCTCATTACTGCTACTACATTATAATACCTCATTACTGCTACAACATTATAATACCTCATTACTGCTACAACATTATAATACCTCATTACTGCTACTACAGTTATAGCATTATAATACCTCGTTACTGCTACTACAGTTGTAACATTATAATACCTCATTACTGCTACAACATTATAATACCTCGTTACTGCTACAACATTATAATACCTCATTACTGCTACAACAGTTATAACATTATAATACCTCATTACTGCTACAACAGTTATAGCATTATAATACCTCGTTACTGCTACTACAGTTATAACATTATAATACCTCATTACTGCTACAACATTATAATACCTCATTACTGCTACAACATTATAATACCTCGTTACTGCTACAACATTATAATACCTTGTTACTGCTATAACATTATAATACCTCATTACTGCTACAACATTATAATACCTCATTACTGCTACAACATTATAATACCTTGTTACTGCTACAACATTATAATACCTCATTACTGCTACAACATTATAATACCTTGTTACTGCTACAACATTATAATACCTCATTACTGCTACAACATTATAATACCTTGTTACTGCTACAACAGTTATAACATTATAATACCTCATTACTGCTACTACAGTTATAACATTATAATACCTCATTACTGCTACAACAGTTATAACATTATAATACCTCGTTACTGCTACAACAGTTATAACATTATAATACCTCATTACTGCTACTACAGTTATAACATTATAATACCTCATTACTGCTACTACAGTTATAACATTATAATACCTCATTACTGCTACTACAGTTATAACATTATAATACCTCGTTACTGCTACTACAGTTATAACATTATAATACCTCATTACTGCTACTACAGTTATAGCATTATAATACCTTGTTACTGCTACAACATTATAATACCTCATTACTGCTACAACAGTTATAACATTATAATACCTCATTACTGCTACAACATTATAATACCTCGTTACTGCTACAACATTATAATACCTCATTACTGCTATAACATTATAATACCTCATTACTGCTACAACAGTTATAGCATTATAATACCTCGTTACTGCTACTACATTATAATACCTCATTACTGCTACAACATTATAATACCTCATTACTGCTACAACAGTTATAACATTATAATACCTCATTACTGCTACTACAGTTATAACATTATAATACCTCATTACTGCTACTACAGTTATAGCATTATAATACCTCATTACTGCTACTACAGTTATAACATTATAATACCTCATTACTGCTACAACATTATAATACCTCATTACTGCTACTACAGTTATAACATTATAATACCTCGTTACTGCTACAACATTATAATACCTCATTACTGCTACAACATTATAATACCTCGTTACTGCTACAACATTATAATACCTCATTACTGCTACTACAGTTATAACATTATAATACCTCATTACTGCTACAACAGTTATAACATTATAATACCTCATTACTGCTACTACAGTTATAGCATTATAATACCTCATTACTGCTACTACAGTTATAACATTATAATACCTCGTTACTGCTACAACAGTTATAACATTATAATACCTCATTACTGCTACTACAGTTATAACATTATAATACCTCATTACTGCTACTACAGTTATAACATTATAATACCTCATTACTGCTACAACAGTTATAACATTATAATACCTCATTACTGCTACAACATTATAATACCTCATTACTGCTACTACAGTTATAGCATTATAATACCTTGTTACTGCTACAACATTATAATACCTCATTACTGCTACAACAGTTATAACATTATAATACCTCATACTGCTACAATAATACCTCATTATGCTACAACATTATAATACCTCGTTACTGCTACAACATTATAATACCTCATTACTGCTATAACATTATAATACCTCATTACTGCTACAACAGTTATAGCATTATAATACCTCGTTACTGCTACTACATTATAATACCTCATTACTGCTACAACATTATAATACCTCATTACTGCTACTACAGTTATAACATTATAATACCTCATTACTGCTACTACAGTTATAACATTATAATACCTCGTTACTGCTACTACAGTTATAACATTATAATACCTCATTACTGCTACTACAGTTATAACATTATAATACCTCATTACTGCTACTACATTATAATACCTCGTTACTGCTACAATAACATTATAATACCTCATTACTGCTATTATAATACCTCATTACTGCTACAACATTATAATACCTCATTACTGCTACAACATTATAATACCTCGTTACTGCTACAACATTATAATACCTCATTACTGCTACTACAGTTATAGCATTATAATACCTCGTTACTGCTACAACATTATAATACCTTGTTACTGCTACAACAGTTATAACATTATAATACCTCTATTACATGCTACAACAGTTATAACATTATAATACCTCATTACTGCTACAACAGTTATAACATTATAATACCTCATTACTGCTACTACAGTTATAACATTATAATACCTCATTACTGCTACTACAGTTATAACATTATAATACCTCATTACTGCTATAACTGCTACTACAGTTATAACATTATAATACCTCATTACTGCTACTACAGTTATAGCATTATAATACCTCATTACTGCTACAACATTATAATACCTCATTACTGCTACAACAGTTATAACATTATAATACCTCATTACTGCTACAACATTATAATACCTCGTTACTGCTACAACATTATAATACCTCATTACTGCTATAACATTATAATACCTCATTACTGCTACAACAGTTATAGCATTATAATACCTCGTTACTGCTACTACATTATAATACCTCATTACTGCTACAACATTATAATACCTCATTACTGCTACTACAGTTATAACATTATAATACCTCATTACTGCTACTACAGTTATAACATTATAATACCTCATTACTGCTACTACAGTTATAACATTATAATACCTCATTACTGCTACTACAGTTATAACATTATAATACCTCATTACTGCTACTACATTATAATACCTCATTACTGCTACAACAGTTATAACATTATAATACCTCATTACTGCTACAACATTATAATACCTCATTACTGCTACAACATTATAATACCTCGTTACTGCTACAACATTATAATACCTCATTACTGCTACTACAGTTATAACATTATAATACCTCATTACTGCTACACAGTTATAACATTATAATACCTCATTACTGCTACTACAGTTATAGCATTATAATACCTCATTACTGCTACTACAGTTATAGCATTATAATACCTCGTTACTGCTACAACATTATAATACCTCATTACTGCTACAACATTATAATACCTTGTTACTGCTACAACATTATAATACCTTGTTACTGCTACAACATTATAATACCTCATTACTGCTACTACATTATAATACCTCATTACTGCTACTACATTATAATACCTCATTACTGCTACAACATTATAATACCTCATTACTGCTACAACAGTTATAACATTATAATACCTCATTACTGCTACAACATTATAATTATAATCATTACTGCTACAACAGTTATAACATTATAATACCTCATTACTGCTACAACATTATAATACCTCGTTACTGCTACAACATTATAATACCTCATTACTGCTACTACAGTTATAACATTATAATACCTCATTACTGCTACAACATTATAATACCTCATTACTGCTACAACATTATAATACCTCATTACTGCTACAACAGTTATAGCATTATAATACCTCGTTACTGCTACTACATTATAATACCATTATAATACTACATTATAATACCTCATTACTGCTACAACATTATAATACCTCATTACTGCTACTACAGTTATAACATTATAATACCTCATTACTGCTACTACAGTTATAACATTATAATACCTCATTACTGCTACAACATTATAATACCTCATTACTGCTACAACATTATAATACCTCATTACTGCTACTACAGTTATAACATTATAATACCTCGTTACTGCTACTACATTATAATACCTCATTACTGCTACAACATTATAATACCTCATTACTGCTACAACAGTTATAACATTATAATACCTCATTACTGCTACTACATTATAAAACCTCGTTACTGCTACAACATTATAATACCTCATTACTGCTACTATAACATTATAATACCTCATTACTGCTACTACAGTTATAACATTATAATACCTCATTACTGCTACAACAGTTATAACATTATAATACCTCGTTACTGCTACAACATTATAATACCTCATTACTGCTATAACATTATAATACCTCATTACTGCTACTACAGTTATAACATTATAATACCTCATTACTGCTATAACATTATAATACCTCATTACTGCTACAACAGTTATAACATTATAATACCTCATTACTGCTACTACAGTTATAACATTATAATACCTCATTACTGCTACAACATTATAATACCTCATTACTGCTACAACATTATAATACCTCGTTACTGCTACAACATTATAATACCTCTATTATTATTATTATATTATTACTGCTACAACATTATAATACCTCATTACTGCTACAACAGTTATAACATTATACTACCTCATTACTACTACTACAGTTATAACATTATAATACCTCATTACTGCTACAACAGTTATAACATTATACTACCTCATTACTTCTACAACATTATAATACCTCATTACTGCTACAACAGTTATAACATTATACTACCTCATTACTACTACTACATTATAATACCTCATTACTGCTACAACAGTTATAACATTATACTACCTCATTACTTCTACAACATTATAATACCTCATTACTGCTACAACAGTTATAACATTATAATACCTCATTACTGCTACAACATTATAATACCTCATTACTGCTACTACAGTTATAACATTATAATACCTCATTACTGCTACTACAGTTATAGCATTATAATACCTCATTACTGCTACTACAGTTATAACATTATAATACCTCGTTACTGCTACAACATTATAATACCTCATTACTGCTACAACATTATAATACCTCGTTACTGCTACAACATTATAATACCTCATTACTGCTACAACATTATAATACCTCGTTACTGCTACTACAGTTATAACATTATAATACCTCATTACTGCTACTACAGTTATAACATTATAATACCTCGTTACTGCTACAACATTATAATACCTCATTACTGCTACAACATTATAATACCTCATTACTGCTACAACAGTTATAACATTATAATACCTCATTACTGCTACTACAGTTATAGCATTATAATACCTCATTACTGCTACTACAGTTATAACATTATAATACCTCATTACTGCTACAACAGTTATAACATTATAATACCTCATTACTGCTACTACAGTTATAACATTATAATACCTCATTACTTACTACTACAACATTATAATACCTTGTTACTGTTACAACATTATAATACCTCATTACTGCTACAACATTATAATACCTCATTACTGCTACAACATTATAATACCTCATTACTGCTACAACATTATAATACCTCATTACTGCTACAACATTATAATACCTCATTACTGCTACTACAGTTATAACATTATAATACCTCATTACTGCTACAACATTATAATACCTCATTACTGCTACTACAGTTATAACATTATAATACCTCATTACTGCTACAACAGTTATAACATTATAATACCTCATTACTGCTACAACAGTTATAACATTATAATACCTCATTACTGCTACTACAGTTATAACATTATAATACCTCATTACTGCTACTACAGTTATAACATTATAATACCTCATTACTGCTACTACAGTTATAACATTATAATACCTCATTACTGCTACAACAGTTATAACATTATAATACCTCATTACTGCTACTACAGTTATAACATTATAATACCTCATTACTGCTACTACAGTTATAACATTATAATACCTCATTACTGCTACAACATTATAATACCTCATTACTGCTACTACAGTTATAACATTATAATACCTCATTACTGCTACAACATTATAATACCTCATTACTGCTACAACAGTTATAACATTATACTACCTCATTACTACTACTACATTATAATACCTCATTACTGCTACAACAGTTATAACATTATAATACCTCATTACTACTACTACATTATAATACCTCATTACTGCTACAACATTATAATACCTCATTACTGCTACAACAGTTATAACATTATAATACCTCATTACTGCTACTACAGTTATAACATTATAATACCTCATTACTGCTACTACAGTTATAACATTATAATACCTCATTACTGCTACTACAGTTATAACATTATAATACCTCATTACTGCTACTACATTATAATACCTCATTACTGCTACAACAGTTATAACATTATAATACCTCGTTACTGCTACAACATTATAATACCTCGTTACTGCTACTACAGTTATAACATTATAATACCTCATTACTGCTACAACATTATAATACCTCATTACTGCTACTACAGTTATAACATTATAATACCTCATTACTGCTACAACAGTTATAACATTATAATACCTCGTTACTGCTACTACAGTTATAGCATTATAATACCTCGTTACTGCTACTACAGTTACAACATTATAATACCTCATTACTGCTACTACATTATAATACCTCATTACTGCTACAACATTATAATACCTCGTTACTGCTATAACATTATAATACCTCATTACTGCTACAACATTATAACATTATAATCCTCATTACTGCTACTACATTATAATACCTCATTACTGCTACTACATTATAACATTACCTCATTACTGCTACAACATTATAATACCTCATTACTGCTACAACAGTTATAACATTATAATACCTCATTACTGGTACAACATTATAATACCTCATTACTGCTACAACAGTTATAACATTATAATACCTCATTACTGCTACAACATTATAATACCTCGTTACTGCTACAACATTATAATACCTCATTACTGCTACTACAGTTATAACATTATAATACCTCATTACTGCTACAACATTATAATACCTCATTATTACTGCTACAACATTATAACCTCGTTACTGCTACAACAGTTATAGCATTATAATACCTCCAGTTACTGCTACTACATTATAATACCTCATTACTGTTACTAACATTATAATACCTCATTACTGCTACAACATTATAATACCTCGTTACTGCTACTACAGTTATAACATTATAATACCTCGTTACTGCTACTACATTATAATACCTCATTACTGCTACAACATTATAATACCTCCAGTTACTGCTACAACATGATAATACCTCATTACTGCTACTACAGTTATAACATTATAATACCAGTCAGTTACTGCTACACATTATAACATGACCTCATTACTGCTACAACATTATAATACCTCATTACTGCTACAACAGTTATAACATTATAATACCTCCAGTTACTGCTACTACATTATAATACCTCCAGTTACTGCTACAACATTATAACTGACCTCATTACTGGTATAACATTATAATACCTCAGTCTGCTACTACAGTTATAACATTATAATACCTCATTACTGCTACAACAGTTATAACATTATAATACCTCCAGTTACTGCTACAACATTATAACATGACCTCATTACTGCTACTACATTATAATACCTCATTACTGCTACTACAGTTATAACATTATAATACCTCTTTACTGCTATAACATTATAATACCTCATTACTGCTACAACAGTTATAACATTATAATACCTCAGTTACTGCTACAACAGTTATAACATTATAACTGACCTCATTACTGCTACAACATTATAATACCTCATTACTGGTACAACATTATAATACCTCATTACTGGTACTACATTATAACTGACCTCCAGTTACTGGTGTCAACATGAGAAATACCTCATTACTGCTACAACAGTTATAGCATTATAATACCTCGTTACTGCTAGTCAGTTATAACATTATAATGACCTCATTACTGCTACAACAGTTATAACATTATAATACCTGGTTACTGACAACATTATAATACCTCATTACTGTCAGTTATAACATTATAATACCTCATTACTGCTACAACAGGATTATAATACCTCCAGTTACTGCTGTTATAACATTATAATACCTCAGTTAGTGGTGTCAGGATTATAATACCTCATTCACTGCTACAACAGGATATAACTGACCTCATTACTGCTACAACATGATAACTGACCTCCAGTCAGTGGTGTCAACATTATAATACCTCCAGTCAGTGGTGTCAGGATTATAATACCTCATTACTGCTACTCAGTTATAACATTATAATACCTCATTACTGCTACAGGATTATAATGACCTCATTACTGCTACACAGTTATAACATTATAATCCTGGTTACTGCTACTACAGTTATAGGATTATAATACCTCCATTACTGCTACTACAGTTATAACATTATAATACCTCATTACTGTACAGGATTATAATGACCTCAGTCACTGCTACAACAGGATAAACTGACCTCAGTGGTGCAGGATGACAACATTATAATACCTCAGTACTGTACAGGATTATAACTACCTCATTAGTGGTGTCAGGATTATAATGACCTCCAGTACTGCTACAACAGTTATAACATTATAATACCTCCAGTCAGTGGTGTCAGGATGAGATAATGACCTCCAGTACTGGTGTCAGTTATAACATTATAATGACCTTATTACTGCTACAACTTATAATACAGTCAGTTACTGCTACAGGTTATAACATTATAATACCTCAGTGGTGTCAACATTATAACTGACCTCCATTACTGGTGTCAGGATTATAACTGACCTCAGTCAGTGGTGTCAGGATGATTATAATGACCTCCAGTCAGTGGTGTCAGTTATAACATTATAATACCTGGTTACTGCTACCTCCAGTTATAACATTATAATACCTCATTACTGCTACAACAGTTATAGGATTATAATACCTCATTACTGCTACAACAGTTATAACATTATAATACCTCGACCTTACTGCTACTCAGTTATAGGATTATAATGACCTCAGTCAGTGGTGTCAGTTATAGGATTATAACCTCCAGTCACTGGTGTCAACATTATAACTGACCTCAGTAGTGGTGTCAGGATTATAACTGACCTCCAGTCAGTGGTGTCAGGATTAGAACTGACCTCCAGTCAGTGGTGTCAGGATGATAATGACCTCAGTCAGTGGTGTCAGGATTATAACTGACCTCAGTCAGTGGTGTCAGGATGAGAACTGACCTCCAGTCAGTGGTGTCAGGATTATAACTGACCTCAGTCAGTGGTGTCAGTTATAACATTATAATCCTCAGTGGTGCTACAACATTATGAAACCTCATTACTGCTACAGTCAGTTATAAGGATGATAATACCTCAGTACTGGTGTCATTGATAACTGACCTCCAGTACTGGTGTCAGGATTATAATGACCTCCAGTCAGTGGTGTCAGGATGAGAACTTATAATACCTCAGTCAGTGGTGTCAGGATGAGAATGACCTCCAGTCAGTGGTGTCAGGATTATAATGACCTCCAGTCAGTGGTGTCAGGATGAGAAATGACCTCCAGTCAGTGGTGTCAGGATTATAACTGACCTCCAGTCAGTGGTGTCAGGATTATAATGACCTCCAGTCACTGGTGTCAACATGAGAATGACCTCCAGTCAGTGGTGTCAGGATAATACCTCGTTACTGACCTCCAGTCAGTGGTAATCAGGATGAGAACTGCCTCCAGTCAGTGGTGTCAGGATGAGAACTACCTCCAGTCAGTGGTGTCAGGATGAGATTATAATACCTCCAGTCAGTGGTGCTACTAGGATTATAACTGACCTCCAGTCAGTGGTGTCAGGATAAGAACTGACTGCTCCAGTCAGTGGTGTAAGGATTATAACTGACCTCCAGTCAGTGGTGTCAGGATGATAACTGACCTCCAGTCAGTGGTGTCAGGATTATAACTGACCTCAGTCAGTGGTGTAACAGGATAATACCTCATTACTGCTAGTCAGTGGTATAAGGATTATAATGACCTCATTACTGGTGTCAGGATTATAACATTATAATCCAGTCAGTGGTGACTCCAGTCAGTGGTGGGATGATAACTGACCTCCAGTCAGTGGTGTCAGGATGATAATACCTCAGTACTGCTACTACAGTTATAACATGATAATGACCTCCAGTCACTGCTATCAGGATGAGAACTGACCTCCAGTCAGTGGTGTCAGGATATAACATTATAATACCTCCAGTCAGTGGTGTCAGTTATAACATTATAATCCAGTCATTGGTGTACAGGATGAGAACTGACCTCCAGTCAGTGGTGTCAACATGAGAATGACCTCCAGTCAGTGGTGTCTACATGATAATGACCTCCAGTTACTGCTAGGAACAGATAATGACCTCCAGTCAGTGGTGTCAGTTATGAGAACATTATAATGGTGTCAGTTAGAACTGACCTCCAGTCAGTTGTCAGGATGATAACTGACCTCAGTACTGGTGTCAGTTATAGATTATAATACCAGTCAGTGGTGTCAGGATGAGAACTGACCTCCAGTCAGTTATAACATTATAATACCTCCATTACTGGTGTCATTATAACTGACCTCCAGTCAGTGGTACAACAGTTATAACATTATAATGACCTCAGTCAGTGGTGTCAACATTATAACTGACCTCCATCAGTGGTGTCAGGATGAGAACTGACCTCCATTCAGTGGTGTACAGGATGATAATGACCTCCAGTCAGTGGTGTCAGGATTATAACTACCTCCAGTCAGTGGTGTCAGGATTATAACTGACCTCCAGTACTGGTGTCAGTTATAACATTATAATACCTCCAGTCAGTGGTGTCACATTATAATGACCTCATTACTGCTACTACAGTTATAACATGTTAGAACCAGTCATAATGACCTCCAGTAGTGGTACTCAGTTATAGATTATAATGACCTCAGTCAGTGGTGTCAGTTATAACATTATAATACCTCAGTGGTGTCAGTGTTATAACTGACCTCCAGTCAGTGGTGTCAGGATTATAACTGACCTCCATTCAGTGGTGTCAGGATGAGAACTGACCTCCAGTCAGTGGTGTCAGGATATAACTGACCTCCAGTCAGTGGTGTCAGGATTATAATGACCTCCAGTCAGTGGTGTCAGGATTATAACTGATAATCCAGTCAGTGGTTACTGACTCAGTCAGTTATGAAACTGATAATCCAGTCAGTGGTGTCAGGAGTTATAACATTATAATCCAGTCAGTGGTGTCAGGATGAGAACTGACCTCCAGTCAGTGGTGTCAGTTATGAGAACTGACCTCCAGTCAGTGGTGTCAGGATGAGAACTGACCTCCAGTCAGTGGTGTCAGGATGAGAACTGACCTCCAGTCAGTGGTGTCAACATTATAATACAGTGGTCATTACTGCTAGTCAGTGGTGTCATTATAATACCTGACCTCCAGTCAGTGGTGTAAGGATTATAACCTCCACCTCAGTTACTGCTCAGTGGTGTAACATTATAACTGACCTCCAGTCAGTGGTGTCAGGATAAGAATAATGACCTCCAGTCAGTGGTGTCAGGATGAGAACAGTTATGTCATTATAAACTGACCTCCAGTCAGTGGTGTCAGGATGAGAACTGACCTCCAGTCAGTGGTGTCAGGATGAGAACTGACCTCCAGTCAGTGGTGTCAGGATTATAATGACCTCCAGTCAGTGGTGTACAGTTATAGATTAGAACTGACCTCAGTCAGTGGTGTCAGGATGATAACTGACCTCCAGTCAGTGGTGTCAGGATGAGAATAATGACCTCCAGTCAGTGGTGTCAGGATGAGAACTGACCTCCTAGTCAGTGGTGTCAGGATTATAACTGACCTCCAGTCAGTGCTACTGACAGTTATAGCATTATAACTGACCTCCAGTCAGTGGTGTCAGGATGAGAACCTCCATTATAATGACCTCAGTGGTGGATACAGGATGAGAACTATAATACCTGAGAACTGCTCCAGTCAGTGGTGTCAGGATGAGAACTGACCTCCAGTCACTGGTGTCAGGATTATAATGACCTCCAGTTGTCTGAGAACTGACCTCCAGTCAGTGGTGTCAGGATTATAACTGACCTCCAGTCAGTGGTGTCAGGATAACATTATAATACCTTGTTACTGCTACCAGTCAGTGGTGTCAGGATAATACCTCATTACTGCTACAGTCAGTGGTGTAACATTATAACTGACCTCAGTCAGTGGTGTCAGGATTATAATGACCTCCAGTCAGTGGTGTCAGGATAGAACAGACCTCCATCAGTGGTGTCATAGAACTGACCTCCAGTCAGTGGTGTCAGGATTATAACTGACCTCCAGTACTGCTACTCAGGATAGAATTATACCTCCAGTCAGTGGTGTCAGGATGAGAACTGACCTCCAGTCAGTGTTACTGCTATAACATTATAATAGCTCATTACTGACCTCCAGTCAGTGGTGTCAGGATTAGAACTACCTCATTACTGAGAACTACTAGTCAGTGGTGTCAGGATTAGAACTGACCTCCAGTCAGTGGTGTCAGGTATAACATATACCTCCAGTCAGTGGTGTCAGGATGAGAAACTATGGTGTCACTGACCTCCAGTCAGTGGTGTCAGGATGAGAACATCCAGTATAATGACCTCCAGTCAGTGGTGTCAGGTTATAACTGACCTCCATTCAGTGGTGTCAGGAGTTAGAACTGATACTCCTCATTGGTGTACTAGGATGAGAACTGACCTCCAGTCAGTGGTGTCAGTTATAGAACTGACCTCCAGTCAGTGGTGTCAGGATTAGAACTGACCTCCAGTCAGTGGTGTCAGGATGAGAACTGACCTCCAGTAGTGGTGTCAGGATGAGAACTGACTCCAGTCAGTGGTGTCAGGATGAGAACTGACCTCCAGTCAGTGGTGTCAGGATGAGAACTGACCTCCAGTCAGTGGTGTCAGGATTATAGAACTGACCTCCAGTCAGTGGTGTCAGGATGAGAACTGACCTCCAGTCAGTGGTGTCAGGATGAGAACTGACCTCCAGTCAGTGGTGTCAGGATGAGAACTGACCTCCAGTCAGTGGTGTCAGGATGAGAACTGACCTCCAGTCAGTGGTGTCAGGATGAGAACTGACCTCCAGTCAAAATAATGTAAGGATGAGAACTGACCTCCAGTCAGTGGTGTCAGGATGAGAACTGACCTCCA